>NW_017385988.1:2181835-2202029 GCF_000237925.1 Schistosoma mansoni | reverse complement strand
GGTCACGGTTGATTTAGCTGGAAGTCAACGACACCACGTAAAAGAAAATGTAACTATCTAACAGACCAGCATCTCAAGGGCGAGTTTCGGATTTCTGAGTAAGATGCAAAAACATACTAGCAATCACCGTATGAGTAGTTTTGAGAGCGTATCTTTCTGGTGTAGTTGTGAAGGTCTCAAGTCACTAGCCAATGTAAAGGAAATGTGAAAGCAAAATTACACGAAATGCTTACTGCTGATACATATGACATCCATATGACATTTATCAAATGGATACACTTACATACCACCAATTAGTGATATTCCTTTGACTGAATGCAGTATTTACTCCGTTAACTGAAAGCCGCTGTATTGACGTTTGTTATTAAAAGGTATAGAGAAGAGATACAAAAACATTGTACAGAGTCTTTGCCCCCGAATGTCCTGGTATGGCCGAGTGTGGGGAGAGCCAACTCTCCCTCTCGAAATGCTCTCACATGACCGCTCGTACACAGCTACTGACAGGGAAGTCTTACTGTCTTCTCGTGGCAATACTGTTGTTTACGAAAGTGAGAGAACGAAAGGCGAATGTAGGATGTTTTAACCGGGTCGGTGGATATGGAGAATCCACCTGGGGGGTGAAAAACCCTGATTACAAACCAATGGTTCACATGGGCTTCAGGATCCTGAAGGAACAAATGGCGTATGGACCAATTATTGATCACCGGCTACCATGGGACCGCACCTCCTGACATTGCCTCACTGCCTTGTGGATCAGGCCTTTAGGTCGAAGGTCCCAGGTGTGGCTCCTTAAGAAAACCACCTGCTTTGGTCTGGGCACCCAAGCAGTATCACAACCCACACACAAACCAAGTGACCTGTGTGGCTCAGATGTATTCGCTGCCCCTTTGTACCAATATTTATGTTTAAATAAATAAATAAAACCGTTAAGGTTACTTGCTATATCTCCTCATTCTAATTTCGTATGAGGAATCTTTCTGAGAACCTCATTTATCTTTACAGGGACTGGTCTTTATTAACAAGTATGCAAATGACAGTCTGCAAATTTCTTGAAATTTTCGAACAACAATTCAAGCCTGTTCTGATTACGTTTCTCATATTCTAAATGTGGAATACTGCTTCAGGACCGGTCTGATTTAACACCTACACTAATTCCGGGCAGTAAAGTGTTGGCTCGTTTACTTTGAAAGTCTCACTAACCCTAATGGATTAATGACTGGAGTGATCTGGATACAGATCCAAAAATCTTGCTTCATTTTTGCCACATCGCGTCAGTTTTGGCGTAAGTAGAATGTTCGTCTGCTCAGTCAGCTTGCAAAGGAATTTATTGAGTCATTTTATACATCTTTGGCAACTGCAAGCTTCATATGATATGGCTCGAAATAGGCATAGTTCATGAACTTTTAACGCATTGCAGACGATGTGGACTCTTACCAATGAGCTTTGTTTTGTCACCAACTGTATGCTTACCTCAATCGTCTTAATTGTTTTATCAACTGCTATTATTCGCTTTTAATAAATTCCGTCATTTCTTCTGTTCTCTTTGTAAGGTTTGGTGACCAAAAACGCCAAAATAGTTCCAGCTTCTACGTTTTTGTATCTAAGACGCATATGTTGGCATGGGTTAGTACCCTACGTCTGGTCTAAGAGCTGTTTACTTAGTTAACCTACATTCCTGTTAATATCTTGGCGGTCAACCTAAAAACGAGGCGATAGCTATCATATGCGCAGTTGTGAGCCACAAGATTCTCGGTTACAGTGTAACAAATCGCGAACGAAAGATCTAGGTTTACTGAGAAATCTGAGATGTAGTGTTTTACTAAAAATAAGATCGTAACTCAGGATAAAAGTAAACAGAAACAATGATTTTCCAGGGTGTAGTTTCCTTTTAAACATTGATTCACGAAGCAGGAATTCGGTGGGATTTTAACAACGTTAACACTAAGTAATCGGCAGACAGTGAACTTAATGAAACCGAAAATGTATTGCTTCTAATTAAAGACTAATACTATCTGCAGTGCGGTAGCTACTAGTCAAAGACGAAATAAGAGTGGACTACAAACTTGATTAACTAATTTATACTCAGCTTACTCAGCCTTAAAAGTTTACCATAGAGAATAGCATGACAATTAATTAACCAAACATTTTGGTAAAAATGCGCAAAATTTCCAACGTACCTTTAGTCCTTGCCACGGAAGGTGTCCTCTGAGAAAATACATAAAAACATATCCAAGAGATTCAATATCATCACGTCTAGATTGCTCGATACCAGCATGCGCATTTATGCTAGCATAACGTGCTGTACCTGTTAAATTCTTATCATCCCTATATGGAATGTGGCATTTCGTTCTATGATCTCTGAATCTTTTGGCTAATCCAAAATCTACAATGAACACTCTGTTGCAGTGTGGACCGATCCCCATCAAGAAGTTGTCAGGCTTGATGTCCCTATGAATAAGACCTCTATAATGAACACATTCGATGCGCCACAACATCTGTTCCGCTAGAGTTAACACCGTTTTTGCTGAAAATCTACGTCCACAAAAAGTAAATAAGTCTTCAAGACTTGGACCGAGTAAATCCATAACCATGGCTTTGTAACGATTACTTACACCATCAGGTCCGAACCAATAAACCCGTGGCACTCCTGATGAGTTCTGAGAATACTAGTGGTGAATCTATTTGGCATACTTGTAAAACTCGATAAACTCGGCTCTCGTAAAGCAGTTGAGGATGTCGGGCAGTCACAGGCTCTAATTTAATTGCAACTTCATCCCCAGTTAACATATTTTGTCCAAGATATATATCACCGAATGAACCACCGCCGATTTTTCGTACAAGTCTCCATTTGCCTCCAATCAAAGCATTAGCACTCAAAGAGACCTTCCTTGACTCCATCTGCAAAAATCCGACCGACTAAATGCCTCCAAAAGTCCAAGACCAGTGGCGCAAACGATTTGTTTGTTAAAACAAAAGTATTTTGATACAATAATGATTATGAAAACAAGGAAAATGTACATGGTGATCTGCTTAGGAAATTGTAAAAAGATAATTATATTTACTATGTAGCACTGAGTGCAGTCTATAAACTCTGTAAAGGTTCGATTCGTGATGTTTGCAGGGATATTCAACATAGACATATTTTGTAACTAGTCTTTGTTATTATTCGAATTTCTCATTGTTTCTCATACTTCTCACCCTTTTCCAGGCTGAACACTATGTTGTGATGCAGAACAGCAGCGGCATCTAAGGTGCTTCTTTTGCATTTGTAAGCAAACTGATATGGATCAATGTGCTCTTTTATTGCAGGTTGACATAGAAGTATCAATGATTTTTCCATTGTTTAGAGGAAGGGTGAAGTTATTTCTATGGGTCTAAATTTCACATTCTTATCACCAGATACTGTCTTCTGTATAAGGGACTATCCTTACCTTTCTCAACATTTTCGGTATAAGATTAGTTGAGAAGGATCTATTAAAGATACTCATGAATGGATAACGTAGAACGTCAGCACATTTTTTTCAAAGAGAGGTTCGGGATTCCATCAGGTTGTAAACGTTGGGATGAATTAGGTGACTGGAGACATTTTCGGACATCAGTTTTGGTCAAATAGGAACACAACTATTCTTCAAACCTGACGATATAGAGAGTAAGACATCAGATGACTGACATACAAAAGACTTATTTAGGCCACAAGCACTCATCTGGTTATCGCTTCCAATATGCATGTCACCTGTAAGTTTTGTACATGCGATCATACCTGGGGGTACACTAACTTCACAACCAAGAGTTTCTCAATCTTGATGAATTCGTATGGTGTTAAGCAAGATTATCTACCACTTTGAGGTGTCTAGTTGAGGTCATTTACAGAAAGCCAACTGCTGACATCGAGTACGACAATCGTATGCTGGAAGGATTAACCTGCTCTATGCGTCTCGGATTCACTCATATCCTGAGTTTAGGGGGCTTCAATCTTCCTACAGTCAACTTTGCGGAACATACGTATAAAAATAATAATAATAATAATAGTGGTGGTGGTGAAAACTCAACCGAAGCTCGGTCCTTCAACCTCATTGATGATCTGGGATTATTCGAAAATGTGAAGTCGACAACTCGTTGGAGAAACATCCAGACACCGTCGACAACCTCTCGATTCTGGCTCCCTTGGGGAAAAGCGATCACGCCATTACATCCTTCACTTTTGTCAGCAAAACTGAGCTGACACATCCCACCAACAACAGACGCTGGAATTTCAAACGGTTGAATGTGTCAGCTTTACAGGACTATCTACAACAGGTGGATTGGAATGTTCACCCTCAACTCGAAGTGGATGTTCATTGGGGTTTCTTACTGCACACACTCTTATGTGCTACTAGGCATTCAGTTTCTCAAACGATCCCAAAATGCTACAAACAACCTACAACCATCAAGAACCGCACTCTTCGTTTGCTTAGCCGCAAAAGGCACTGTTGGGCTGATTATAAACGAACTGGCAACAACGGCGCGTACATGCAATGCAAACATATAGGGAGCATATGTACAAAGGAAATAAAAGAAGACAGGCTTCAGTACCAGATCAAGCTTATCGATGAATTTGTCTCCAATCCGAAAACCTTATTCCGTTATTCAGTTTCTCTTCGACAAGCCAAAACTGGAGTTTCCCAACTGCTAGGTCCTAATGGTCCGACCAATAACGGCGGTGATGCCACTAACCCTTTGGCTGAACAATACTTTCTGACATTTTGACCAACCCAGGACTTTCCGAAGTGAACCTGAGGGCTGACTTGGTGTTCCGTAAACTGCAACACCTAAGAAAAGACACTTCTGTCCCGAATATGGTTCATTCTGCTACACTGAGGGAAGCGGCTTCAATCCTGGCAACACTGCTTAGCGTGCTGTTCTCACACTTGCTAGATCGAGGCAAACTACCGGAAATTTGGGAGCTGGCTCACATCACACCAATTTTGAAAGGAGGTCGACGCGGCGAACCCTCAAGCTACCGACCGTTGACCCTTCTCTCTATACCTTCTGAAATTATGGAGTCCCTGATATGCAACAGTATACACGATTACTTATTATCCTTAAAGTTCTTCTCACCCCAACAGCATGGTTTCAGGAAGGCTCACTCTTGTATAACCAACCTGCTGACTGCAGTGGATAGATAGACAAGCATCCTTGATCTCAAGGGGAATTTTGACATCATTTACCTTGATTTCTCAGAAGCTTTTGAGAGGGTCAACTGTATATGTTTTATCAATAAGCTCAAACGATTGGGTATCAACACAACCCTTAATTGACTGACTTGCCTCATATCTAAAAAATCGACATTTTAAGGTCAGGGTTAGCTTCACTTTCTCTCTGGCTATGGAATGTCCTAGTGTGGTCCCCCAAGGTTCAGTTCTAGAGCCTTTCCTTTTCTTGATTTATATAAACGATCGTCCAGAACAGGTATCGTATGACTGACTACTTTTTGCTGATGGTGTGAACTTTAGGGAGAGATACGCGACCAAGAGGATATATTGGCACTTTAGGAGGACCAGACTCGACTTCAAAGTTGGGCCGACGACAACGGAATTACCTTGAACACTTCAAAGCGTAAAGTAGTCAATCTGCGACATGTTGCAGACTACAGTTACAACTTAGGAAACTCCTCTCTAGAAGTATCTCAAGTCGAAAAAGATTTGGGAATGTTGGTACCCTACGACTTGAAGTCGTGCGCTAACTGTGACAAGAACGCCTTTCTAGCAAACCTTGCACTGGCAACATTGAAGCGCATTTTTGGCCAGCTTGAGGGTAGAACTTTCTACACAATCTTCAACAGTTTTATCCTTCCCCATTTAGAGTATGGAAACATAGTATTTCCTCCCTCCCTCCAAAAGGATAAGAACACTCTGGAGCGTATCCAAAGGCGAGCCACGAAATCAGTTCGGGGACTCACATTCAAGCCTTATGAAGAGCGCCTCCAATCACTTAACCTTTATCCGTTAGAGTATAGGCGTCTTAGAGGTGACCTTCTTATGGCTTACAGTATCCTTAATACTTCTGGTCATCCCCTCAAACATCTACTTAAGCCTAGTCACAATACTAACCTAGATGGCAATACCGAGAAACTGGAGACCCAACGTAGCAGAATGGACTGTAGACACAACTTCTACTCCTTAATAATTGTGAAACGCTAGAATTTAGCTGCCGAATGAGCTAGTCAAAGCGACTTCTCAGGAGTCCTTTAAGAGGAAACATGACCTATTCTTAAGGACTAAGGATAACATCGTATGACGATTTACCAATTTCTTTTTTTTCTCTATTATCGTTAATATACCTAGGTTCCTGCTTGGAGGTATTGGTGATCCACTGCTACTAGACACAGATGTCTGTTAAGCGAAAGCTTATTCTATTCCATCCACAACCATTTGAACCATTTGAAAGGGAAAGCGCCTAAACTAAACAGTTGCATGCTTGGCGAATTCATATCTACTAAACTATATACGTTTAGGATATGAGTAATCATTAAATTATTTGTATTAGTTGGTAACCAACGTACGTCATCGTATCTCACTTGTCTTTTTTTATAGATTTCTGATTTTTGTTACAGTTCGGCCATTAAACATCTCCCATCTACCTGGTTCACGTGATTTATTCTAATGCCGGTTTACAAAGGTTTGAACAATGCAAAATAACATTACAAATTAATGGGTTTTGTGAACAGTTAACGTAAAGTGGCAGAAGAATAAGTATTCAAACGTAGAATGTAACACTGATGAGTGTCCCGAGTTATTCAAGGCGTTACTTTTTTCGCTTACTGGTATTCCTCCCGATCGTCAAAAAGTTATGATGCCTGGAGGAATACTAGGAGATGAAAATTACAATGGCATTAAACTGAAGGATGTAAGGAACCTATATCCTGATGTTTATCATTAAGGGAATTAATATCATGCTTGTTGGGTCGGTCGACGAAATACCGATTTCCGAAACTCCTTGCTTGGATAATTCAAAAGTTGCTCATTCCACGGAAGACTCTATAAAACTACCACCTGGCCTCGTAAATCTTGGCAACACTTGTTATATGAACGCTGCTGTCCAATTGCTTTTCTCAATTCCAGAATTGCGTATAGCTTTGCAGATGTAAGTTCATGTATATGCTTTTAATTTCAAACTTTTGTCCACGATTTTGGTATCTGCATAAGTCGGGTTCTACGATGGACAATAAATATGCTTGTATAACTATTGTAACTGCTAATATATATTGTACAACAGTAACCCCATATCTGCTTAGTTTCTTCGTGGTTGTAATATTCACTGTGTACTCTGACCGTTTCACACGACAAACTTGCTAGTCAATAGTCATAATTGTCTTTAAGTATTCACTATAACGATCTTTTTCAAAACCGACTTGTTCAGATAGCTTTGTTTAATCCTCTGTGCTCATCTGATTGGACGAGTTGGTTGAAATATTCCATTTAGTTCCATAAAAAATCATGTTTTTGAGTCAAGTTGCCGGTAAGCATTTTACGTTGGGTTTTGAACACCGACTGGTCATATTTTGAAGCTAACCTATATCAATTCTCGTGATTCGTCCAGTTTCATGTATCATTCCCAGTGAGACAATTTTAATTCCAAGTTGACATGCCAGTAAAATCTAGAACCTGTTACTAAGAGCTTATAATAATACATTATCTCAAAACAGAATCTTTTTGGCTTTAGTCTTATTAAAAAGATCAGTTTGGTTTCGTTATCGAGTAAAAATAATTTTATAATTGTTTTGTCAGTTTTAAAAATATTTGCCCAAGCTGTGGAAGCTCGACGAAATATCGCAGGACTATTTTCCGAGAACAAGGTAAACGTAACTCCTGTCCTTCCAACCAGTTTGTTCAAAGCAAGTGTACCTATCATTCGGTTCGTTTGTAATGACATGATTTGGTTAAGTTCACATTACTAATGAAGAGACAAAATCATTTCGAATTATGTATTGGATGTCATATGCATCAGCAGTAAGCATTTCGTGTAATTTTGCTTTCACATTTCCTTTACATTGGCTAGTGACTTGAGACCTTCACAACTACACCAGAAAGATACGCTCTCAAAACTACTCATACGGTGATTGCTAGTATGTTTTTGCATCTTACTCAGAAATCCGAAACTCGCCCTTGAGATGCTGGTCTGTTAGATAGTTACATTTTCTTTTACGTGGTGTCGTTGACTTCCAGCTAAATCAACCGTGACCTCAAAAATGTTTTTGTTTGCTATATTATGTAATGTGATTTTGTGCACTTGTGTACGTAGTTCGTATCCGGTAAATGTACCATAGCTGTCCTAAACTTATGACGAATTGATTTAAATGCTAATGTATTAAGCTAGCGATGTTAATTTCATGAAAATCCTGTCGACCTTGGTAATTGATTACAACTCGAATTACGCGACTTTAACGAGCCGTTGATTTGAATTCGACTTACGATTATCAAAATGACCTTTAATCTATTACTTGGGGTGTAAGTAGACATTTTTCTATGTTTCGAAATCCCTTGGCTAGTTGCTATCGTTTTGTGCAATATATGATCCCGATACCCGACCGTTGCTGCTACCTTGACGTGTTGGTCAGGTTTGCCTATCGTGATAACCCAACTGAGCTATATTGGCTGGGACATATGTTCCTGTAGGTTCTACCATACCAGGCAAGTCGATTGAAGAGCGGTAAGACTAAAAGCATCAAACCCAAGGTCCGAGGGCCAAGTCGTACTCTGACTGTAGAGGGGTGTGACAGCAGTAAGGTGTTCCCTTCAGACAACCAGCATCCGCAGCGATGCTGTCTTCTCACAAGGAAGAAAAGGTCGACCTTAAAAATGCACATCTCGCTTTATCCCACGGATATCCGTCTCTGGCGGTAAGGTCTCAACAAGTATGGAGCTAACACAAAAATTACCCACAAAAAGGTCGTGTGTGACCGGCCTCAATCAGTTGTCCCTTGGGCACTGCGGTCACGCTCCCAGGTCGTTAAGACCACTTCTAACCCAATTTCTTTTTCAGGTAGCTCTAGAAGAACCTTCCCACGGTGTGGGCAACCGGGAAGTGAAAACCGGCATCATACCTCTAACAACACTCAAAATCACTGTATCCATAATCAATCTCCTTCAATTCCTATTATTCCTCCCACCACGACTTTCAACACTGAACTTCCTCTTTCGGCTCACTCAAGTGTTACCATGGCCAACGATTCTAGTGCGCGAAACAGTCCCAGGTCTACTGAGACTTTGCTCCAAACTACACATTGGAGCCTTCAAAGTACGTACCCTATGTCAAATCGGCCAACAGGTCTCCATGGTTGAAATCCTAGAATCTCGTACCATTGATGTATGCTGTGTCTCCGAAACACACATACAGGATCCTAGTGTGGTCATTTACTTGACCTCACTTCGCCAAAACGGGGAGCCGACGAGATACGCACTCCATTTATCAGGTGACCCGGTGGCAAGTCCTCGTGGACTGACGAGTGTAGGCATAGCACTAAGTATGAGGGTAGGACAAGGAATTTTAAAATGGATAGTCGGTAATGGTCACCTGTGTGATGTTCGGCTAGGTGGCTCCGTGAGAACACGGAAGGGAAGGACACATGTCACTGCATTTTCGTCATTTCTACCTAGGCTCCCACTGACTGCAACCTGGATTAAGTGAAAGATGAATTTTAGAAAAAGCTTCCCGAACTTCTTCACAAAGCTGAACATTCAGACATAGTACTCGTAGCGGGTAACTTCAATGCCCAAGTAGGTAGCTTAAACCAAAGAGAAAGACATTTAGGTGGGTATTTCGGTATTCCGGCTCAGAGAACAGATAATGGTGAACGTCTGTTATAACTGTGCTCAGACAATCGTTTATTTTTAGCAGACACTAATTTTAAGCATAAGGAGAGAAATCGTCTAACACGGCGACCACCTCCACCAAACCAACGATGGACTCAAATAGACCATATTGCCATCGGTCATCGTTCGAGAGACTCAGTATAAGACTGTCGCTCGTTCTAGAATACATGTTTAGACTCTGACCATGCTCTAATACGAGCACACATTTCCTTGCGCCTCAGTGAACGCAGAAACACCATACTAAGAAGACCCATTAGAATTGAACTCGGGGGAACGAGGCTGACCCAGATGTTGCTTGGAAGGATATACGAACAGCTGTGGGAACAACAGTAACATCTATTAGTAATTTAAACTAAAGGGTTACTAAAAACCAATGGATTTCTTTTAGGTCTATTGCACTGATCGATTCTCGTAAACTCATCCCATCAGGCTCTGAACACGATGGAGAGAGAAAACAAATCAGATCTAGGTTAACCAAAAGTATAAGGAACGACCATGAGCAGTTGTGGGTAACGAAAGCTAAAGAGATGGAAAAGGCAGCGGCTGTAGGCAACACCAGACAACTCTTCAGACTAATAAAATAAACTGGAATTAAGAAGTTAAGTGTAAGTGAAACGATTTCGGAAAAAGACGAAACTCTTATCTGCTCTCAGTCCAGACGTTTAGAACGAAGGGTAGAACGCTTCAAGAAGCAGTTCAGCTGTCCTTCAGCTACTCTACAGTCACCCACCATTCCCAGATAGTCTGAGTGGAACATTGAAGTAGGTCCCCCGAATCTACCTGAAGTTCAAAAGGCTATGACTAATCTGAAACGAGGAAGAGCAGTTGGTCCAGACAGATTGGCTCCAGATGTCTTTAAATATGGTGGTCCAATTTTGGCGATTGGGTTGACTAATATTTTAGCTAAAACATGGGACTTGGACGTAATCCCATCTGACTGGTCACAATCACTGATTGTCCCAATATATAAGAAAGGATCGAAATCATCCTGTAATAACCATAAAGGGATTAGTTTCACTAATATAACATCTAAACTACTAGCATCATTAATTATCGGGCGCCCAACAAAGACTAGGGAACTACAAACACGAGAAAATCAGGCTGGCTCCAGACATGGTCGTACCTGTATCGACCACTTATTCACTATTCGTCAGGTTTTAGAACACAGACATGCTTATTGGCGTCAGACAATGATAGCTTTTCTTGACTTGAGAGCAGCATTTGACTCTTTAGACCGAGAGGTTTTGTGGTAGTGTCAGTAATTGAAAGGCGTACCTCAGAAGTACATAGACCTTATGCAGGCTCTTCACTCGAACACTAACAGTCGAGTGAGAGCTTATGGCGAACTGCTATCTGATTTTACAACCTCAAGTGGTGTCGACAAGGCTGTCCACGATCTACATTTTTGTTTAACTTCATCATAGACCTACTGCTTGAATAAAAATAGATAAATTGGACCACCCTGACAAACACCACTTGAAGTAATCAATGCTGACGACAGTTCGCCATAAGTTGTAATTTGACCAGAAGTTTGTGAGTAGAGAGCATGCACAAGATTATTGAACTTCTGCGGTACTTCTTCCAATGACGCTGCCATAGAACCTCACGATCGACCGAATCGATTGCCACCTTGTGGTCAAGGAATCTAACTATAGTCGAACTTCGAGTTAATTTAACCGCTAAAACTGGACCACCATTCTTAACAAATTTAAGGACTAGTTTATCAAGCCCTGCTTCTCTCCCTCATTTCAGTTTACTTACAGTCTTTTTGACCTCACTAAGAGTTGGAAGAGTTGCATCAGTTCACCATTCATGTTTCTTGGAGATAGTGGGTAACTGAAGTGTGGCTGGAGGCCATTTCAACTGTTCTCTAAAATGTCCAGCCTATATGTTCAGTCTCCTGGATTGGTAGTAAATAATAGTCCCATCTTTTTCCGAGATAGTTTCACTAACAGCTGTATTTTTGATACTCGTTTCCTTGATAATCCTGTGCTTGTTTATTTATTTATTTTAACATCAACATTGGTACAGAGGGGCACCAGATATATATGCACCACACGACAATTCTGTACAGTTGCTTATTGTTACCTAACGCTACTGTCTTTTCCATTTCTTGTGCATTCGCTGCCCACTACTGCTCACGATTACTACGTAGGCTTTTTATCAGCCTGTGTTTAGGCTGCTTCTGCTCCTCACACGTCCCATAGTCCAATGGGATGATTTTCTGAGCATCTATTAGTTCCGTAGACGCCACTGAAATCCACTGACTTTTCCTAACATTTTGGTTTAAGTTACTAGTAGATATCACTGCTGTTTCTACGGCTTTTTCGATATCGTGACAAGCTACCTTGGGGTGGATATAAACATGTGCTCCAGAATAAGGTAAAGTCATCTATCGCGCACCTCCAACGACGGCTAATGGCAATATGATTTAGCTGAGTCCATCAAAAAGTTGATTGTGGAGGTTGCCACGTCAGACGACGTTTCTCCTTATGTGTGAAGTTGATTTTTGCTAGAAACAGACAGTTATCTGAGCATAATTACAACAGACCGCCGCTAATATCTGTTCGCTGAGCTGCAACACAGTGAGATCCGTCTAAGTGCCTCTCGGTTTGGTTTAGTTCACCTACTTGACCATTAAAATCACCTGCCACTTACTACATCAGAGCGTTTAGATTTTCGGAGGTTGAATAGCATCCTGTAAAATCAGTCTTTAATTTCGAGTTGAAATCAGTGGGAGCGTAGACAGAGACAACAAAAATGCAACGTGTGCCTCTGTCTTTCAGTGTTCTTACCCCATCCCGTTCAGATCCTGTTTCATAGAACGAATTGCTATACCAGCGAGGCCACGGGATCCAGCCGTAGGGTTTTCAGATACTCCAAGGGTAAATCGTCCCGGTTCATTATATTGACAAGGTAAGTCCAAACAAATGGCCGTATGTGGATCCTATATGCGCTTCTCGGAGATGCAGGAGATTCTAGAGTCATAGCTGGAGAAGCTCGTCTTATCTGACAAAGGGTCCAAACAATAAAAGCTCCAACATGTAGTTAAATGGTTTCAGGAGACCAGAAACGACATTTCGTGAACTAAAATCATTGGCATTGGTGGCGCATAGTGATAAAAATAGATGAGAAGGATAAGTCGGAGGGATGGAATAATTATTAAGAGGCGAGGGAGAGATTTGATCGTGGACAAGATCTCAGGTGTTTGTAGAGGTATGAGTAGGGTTATCACTTCTTAGATGCCCACCGTGTAAGGATACTAATTATTGAGGGACCTGAAAAAGGGAGCTGAGTTAGTAGTGGTCTTATCGATCTGGGAGCCGTACCTCTGAAGACGGAAATCCATGGGATAAAGTGACATTTCAAGGGTCAACGTTTTCTAACCACTTCCTTTGTGAGAAGGCCGAATCGCTAAAGACAATGGTTGTCTAGAAGAAACACCTTACTACTGTCACACCGCTCTAGAGTCAGCAGTATGACATTGCCCTCAGGCCTTATTTTGCTGCTTTGAGTTTTACTGTTCTCCAATCGACCTGTCTCGCATAATAGGACGTAGAGGGACATATATTCCGGTCAATATAGCTCAACCGAGTCATCATGATAGACAAGCCTGACCACCACGTCAAGTTTGCAGCTGTAGTCGGGCAGTACTACAGTGGTTCATGTTTTCATTCAGTTTGTCGGTTGTTTTCGATGGACCTGGGGTTTCATACATAATTTGGCTCAACGTGGTCGTGTGTTTTGATAATAAACTAGCTGATAACTTTTTACACAATAATACTGAAACCCACCGACTATGTACAGTTTTTCATACTAAGCTTCAAGCTGATTTTTGAGGAGTGGTGATACTATAAATTTGTTAAATTGATGTTCTACCTTGTGACGTGATTATAATTCAAGTATTGTATTCAATAAGTCACTATTCAAACATGACTGTTATGATTGAAAATTATTTTCAGGCCAAAATATTGAAGTAATGTAAGGTTTTGTTGGACGAGATCAATTGATGTATAAAACCACTCACATTGAAATAAGTTGCATACTTATCGGAACACAAATATCATATGTTAAATCAATGACACATTAGGATAACTTCTACCAAGCAAGTTTCGCCTTCCGGGCATAGGTTTGATTACAAAAAATACCATCAAGTTATTGCACAAACTAACTAACTACTAGTTTCATCTATGAGTAGGAACGTAGTATTTTTGTCCAAGGTTCTTATTTGTCTTGAGCTTTCAAGGTGAAATACCATTTGTTCTAAAAAATTTCATTGCTGTTAAGATCAATTAACCAGAAAGCACTTTAGTTAAATTCTTATGATGACTCAACTGACTGATATGTAACTAGTATTTTTCAACTGTACTATTGTTAAGTTTGATCAAGGTCCTTAATAGCTGTATAAATTAGAGAAGTGTGGTCATTTTAATAATACTGAAAACATTTCAAGAAATGTCCGTTGTGTATAAAACTTTTTTCCTTCACATAGATGCCGTTTTCCCCAAACTTCACCGGATTCTCCGAATCTTGGTTCCTTATGTGAAAGTTTGAAGTTTTTGTTCAATTCCCTAAGCAAAACTGAAAAACCGGTTACTCCTCTGCTCTTCTTGACTTGCTTGCACAGTGTTTGTCCGCAGTTCGCCGCACGTGCATCGTCTTCTGATGCAAGTAAATCCGCTCCAGGTGCTCTATCTATGATTTCCCGTGGCTTCGAACAACAAGATGCTAGTGAATGTTGGACAGAGCTAATCAGAGCACTACAAAGTAGCAAGATTGATTCTCAAGTTTATGCGTCAACAGTGGTAACTTTTTTATGTTCTTCATATTTCAGTATTTTTGAATATTTCCCTGCTGGTTTCTCATCTTATAATAACCATACATTAAGATAACTTAATAACGGCGCAATAAGAGGTTTTCACTATTTATTACCAAGCACATAGTTAAGTGTTGAGTATCTGCTACAGTTTGAAAATGTATAGGGTGCATTGTGAAAGCACTGAAAAGCTGTATGGATTAGAATAAGGTATTTACAAAAAGTCATCAAATGAATACCGTACGCGGATTAACTTCACAAATTGTGCCCTTTACAACTATAAATGTTTCTATAGATGATGTTCTGTGATAACCTCAGGTTCACAAAATGTTCACACCTCTTTCTACATTTAAAATTTAGAGTTTGCCTCCAAGTTTTCTTACAACTTCTCAATGGAATCCTGTAGATAGATTTCTCACTGGTCAGTTATCCTGCAAACTTAGATGTACTGAATCAGATGAACCCGAAACAGATAGTCTAGAAACATTTACTCAACTTTCTTGCTTCATGCATCAAGGTAAGATTTTAATTAACGTCATTACATCTAGTCTTTTCAGTACATAGAATATGTTATCTTTTATACAATGCTTATTGTCTAGCAGCACGCTTCAGACCAGTACGTTCAGTTTTCTAAGTTAACGGGCAATTATGTTACCGTACGTTATATTTATATCTTGTATAAATTCTGGTATAGTTGAGTACCAAAACCATCACCGATAAAAGGATAATATTAATAAATACTGAAGAGAGGATCCATGTTTTCCGTCAAAAACAACCACACCAGTAGTCAGCGCTGCCTAAGTCAAAACCTTATTGGTTTCATTGTCTGAACTAATGCCGTTTAGTAACTAGGTCATCTTACCAATTACGTCTAACGAAGTTGAAGTGATGGGATTATTCGGAGATTCACTACAGATATGATTTGTTAAATAGACGTAATGAGTAATTCACCGGGCTTTGAAGCTTATGATTTTTATTCCATACATTTCCAGTGAAATAGTTCATTGAACCGGTACTCATTTGTTCCGCTTGTAAAAATGAATGTAGTTATAAGCAAAGATGGATAGTGGCTAGCAGTGGAATCCAGGACGCGCGTTTCGTCTTACTTGGGGCTCGTCAGCTGGATGTACCTGCATCTCAGAGTTGATGTTCACTCTGGGAATCGAACCCAGTACCGTTCGCTTCAAACACCATCGCGTTATACACTTAGCAACTGAGTCCTGACGGCCACTTGCTTTTGTAACGGGTTGAAGCTTAAATTCATTTCGTATTGTTTGGTTGAAACTTCCCATTGACGTTTAGGACTGCAATTTATCAGTCTCTTATTGGCCATATGTGCATACTGTGCGTATTGCCTCCATATAGCCTTTATTCATAAGCATTATAAGCAGAGATGGATAGTGGCTAGCAGTGGACTCAGTACCTAAGTGTATAACGCGATGGCGTTTGAAGCAAACGGTACTGGATTCGAGTCCTAGGGTGAACATCAACTCTGAGATTCAGGTACATCTAGTTGACGAGTCCCAAGAAGGACGAACGCGCGTCCTGGATTCCACTGCTAGCCACTATTCATCTCTACTTATAATGCTTATGAATTTAGTCTATATCAAGACAATACACACAGTATGCACATATAACCAATAAGAGACCGATCAATTGCAGTCCTAAATAACAATGGAAAGATTCAGCCAAACTACACCAAATGAATGAAGGTAGTTGTTAACTGTTTCTAGAATTTCGCATGATACTAGATATGTAGCTGCTACCTTGACGTGTTGGTCAGGTTTGCCTATCGTGATAACCCAACTGAGCTATATTGGCTGGGACATATGTTCCTGTAGGTTCTACCATACCAGGCAAGTCGATTGAAGAGCGGTAAGACTAAAAGCATCAAACCCAAGGTCCGAGGGCCAAGTCGTACTCTGACTGTAGAGGGGTGTGACAGCAGTAAGGTGTTCCCTTCAGACAACCAGCATCCGCAGCGATGCTGTCTTCTCACAAGGAAGAAAAGGTCGACCTTAAAAATGCACATCTCGCTTTATCCCACGGATATCCGTCTCTGGCGGTAAGGTCTCAACAAGTATGGAGCTAACACAAAAATTACCCACAAAAAGGTCGTGTGTGACCGGCCTCAATCAGTTGTCCCTTGGGCACTGCGGTCATGCTCCCAGGTCGTTAAGACCAATATTAATCCAACTTCCTTTTCAGGTCCCTTAAGACATGCCCTTCCACGGTGTAGGCAGCTGGGAAGTGATATCAGCCCTCATACCCGTAAAAGCACACGAGACCAAGTTGGTCACATTCAAATCCTTCCTACACATAATAACTCTCTTATCTCCACGACTAACCCTCCTCACGTCCCTTTATCACCTTGCACCGCTAGGGCAAACGATTCGAGTACACGGAACGTTATTCCTGGTCTAAGTCCATTCTCTAAACTACATTTAGGAGTGTTTAACGTCCGAACATTGTGCCAAATAGGACAACAGGCTTTCTTAGCTAGGACTTTAGAATCTGCCTATCGTCATTCATTTGACCTCACCATGTCAAAATAAATAACCAACCAACTGGAAGCCCTGATGCTGCTTGCCGTGTCCTGGCTAGTGTAGATATAGCATTGAGTCCTAGGGCAGAACTAGATCTTTTGGACAGGATCCCAGTAGACAGTCGTGTGTGCGCTGTCCGACTAAACGGAACAGTAAGGACTCGGTAACGACTCGTTGCCTCTTCGTCGTATATGCCTACTCTCCCACTGACTGCAGCTCAGATGATGTGAAAGATGAATTTTACAGAAAGCTTTCCGACCTTCTCCGAAAAGCTAGGTGCTCTGATGTAGTAATAGTAGCTGGTGACTAATGCTGAAGTATGTAAATATTTCACTGTATTATACTCCTTCAATAACATCTTCAAACCCTCGTCTTTCGGATTACTGCTTATACTTTTACTACCTCTACCACTATGGGATTTAAACTGACAACTGCATCTCTGTGGTAATGTGGTATGGCAACTCGAACTGATGTACGTACGTACGAAGTTCTACGTTGTGACTGACTGGTGTTTAAGGGAGCTACCAGGTGTTGTTGTGCGATTGGTGAAACTGCTATGTGCGTATGGAAGTGGTTAAGTGATGATATCAAAGCTACTACTAATTTTTCTATGTATGAATGATTCTTAACATCAAATCTATTTGATTCCAACCAAAATAGATTGCTTTGATTTATATGGTATTATTTGTTAATTACTCCAGATGTAAAGTATTTGATTACTGGTATTCGAAATGGATTGACGGGAAATCTAACTAAGCATTCATCTTTGCTGGATCGGAATGCAGTATATAAACGCGAGTCTCTTATTAGTCGGCTTCCAGCTTACCTATGTATTCATTTTGTTCGTTTCTTCTACAAGGAAGATAAACAGATAAATGCTAAGGTACGTCAGTAAGTGTATTGTAATAATGGCTATAAATGTCCAGTTTATGTTTAAATTACAACTTCAAAAGAAAACAAATAATTACTTTTGCCAGTCCGAAAAGTTCCTGCTTAAAGATAACTAATAGTCATGTTTGTAGCAAATACTATAAGATCCATTCTCTCTAAATTGTCCCGTTGTGTTAGCTGAAAATTCTGATTATTTTTTTACGTATATTTCAGCTTTGTGGTTCCTCATTTTTAAGCTAACTGCATTTTTTATAATAAAAGTTGTCCATCTCAAAAGACTGTTTTCGTATAAAATTTACACATGAAAATCCTTGTGATGCGAAGTAAAAGGTCTGAGGAGCGTCGTTGGTACATTTTTACTGAAAGATGTATCTCGTAGTTCCAAATGATCATTCTTTATTCTGAAGGTTCTATAGCTTTTAAAAATTTCATGATACTACTATGCGCATTATTTTATAGATTTTAAAGGATGTAAAATTTCCACTAACATTGGATATGCACGAATTTTGTACGCCTGAATTGCAACAGAAATTACTACCCATGCGTGAAAAACAGCGCCTTAAAGAAGATGAGGTGGCCAATCCCTCAAGCCAAACAAATACTTTCAAAAGTAAACCAGGTTTGTATTACTGACAGGTGGTTATGTAACGTAATTTTGGAAGTTGTTTTAACATTACGTTATTTATTGGGTTTTATCATTTATAGACAATAGAAGCAGGTAGGTTTTTTCGAAGTTCGAAAAAGTAGCAACGGTTATCGTTAAGAGAGCAAGTACTATGTCTGAGAGACAAAGCCATCACTTGGTTATTTGTAGAGTATGTATGATAACTGTTGCGACTACATCGAACGTTTACAGTAAGCGCATGTCTACATGACAAGTAAGACAAAACGGTGAAATTTTCAACCATTATATGTTGACTAAATTTAATACTTTTCAGAAACGATACTCCAAATATGATCGGCACTTAGACAAATATAGTCGATGACAGTCAGCAAATAATGCTTCCTAGGATGATGTTCTTAGAACATATGCGAGTCACCGAACTCGGTATTTCAGGATGACCAATATTAAAATATGGTGGCATACATCCCTGAATCTCGCAATTAACAGCATGGTTTATCTATACGATGGGAACAGTCGTTCGGAAACAACTAAAGAGCGGCCGTACATTCAGCTCATCAGGAGTCCCAGCTTAACAAACGTAGATCGAAACTATTTTTAATGACTGCAATTGTTTTGTAGCCAGATAAACATTACAAGTGCCGTAAGCCGAACTAAAGTGGGTTTAGCCAAATGTTCGTCCTGTGATCATTTTAAATATTCAGAGATAATATGTCCAAATTCACGCAAACGAATTCATTGACATATTTTTTCCAGATTCTGTACAACCTGACCCATTCCAAAATCCTGACTTGTACGAGCCTAACTTTTTCGCTGATGATCCCGGTTCGAATAACTCTGGGTACTACGAACTTCAAGGTGTTTTGAGCCACCAAGGTAGAACAAGTACCAGTGGGCATTATGTTGCTTGGGTGAAAAAACAAGGTATGCTTTTCGAGGTATAAACATGTAATAAGTATTTAATGTTTTAAATTCTTTTCACAAATACAGATAAACTAAAAAAAAGTGAATTTAGATCAACAAAAAAGTTGCACACACGACATCCAGACAGCGAAATAGCCACTAATACTCGAACTACTCTCAAGGTTCTTACAAATAATACCTAAACATTAGTTTTTGCTTTCCCGTGTGATTATATCCTCCTACTTAATGTAAGCACAAACTGGAATTGAGCACGTCATACCTAACATTTTAAATCTCATGCACCCTTCTTGTGTCTGTACTATTCCTAGTCATTCTAGTTTTATAGTTCAAGTGTAGTCTTCTAGGCTAGCTAGACATTTATTCTAGACAGAGAATAAAACTGTTCGGCAAAACATTCAAATTCCTCAGTAAAAACTTGGGTACACACTTAACATATGTTAAGCTTAGTTCCAATACAATTTTATTGAATGATATCACGTGATTCATTTTAGTTCATTGTCTCTTCAGGCTAAGAAAGAACAGGGTATTAAACAATTTTCATAAT
>NW_017385988.1:2171958-2181612 GCF_000237925.1 Schistosoma mansoni | reverse complement strand
TATGTAGGAATGTGGTTTAAATTTGATGACGATCGTGTCAGCCAGGTTACCTCAGAAGATATTTTGCGCTTATCTGGAGGTGGTGATTGGCATTGTGCATACATACTGTTATATGGACCTCACTTCATAAGGAAGAATGCATGCAACGATCCTTCTGGAAGTACCGTATGAAGTTCATAAATGCAAAACAGACTTGTATGATTATGTACGCTCTAGATAATTGACAATTTCTGTTGAATAAACCCGTTTTTTAAACGTGGAACTTTTAAGACGCCGATCAGCGAAGCTGTTCGTTGTTAAAGTTTGTCATTATTTTCTTTCCATGAAATTGTGATAATTCGTCTTATAAAATCGCCGTGTTTGCTAGTCGTTAATGTTTTTCAGCTCGTATAACTATTCAGACTTTTGAGCGACTCACTTAACTGCGAAATTGCTTTTCTTGATTCAGCATTGTTTATGTGAGTTGAAATTCGGTCAATAAATTATGCTGTTGGGTTTTTGTTATTGTTTGTTTATCGACTAGAATAAGACAAACGATGTGTCTGATTATAAAATATTCGACACCAGATTAATCACCACTGAGCTATGTGGTAAATAATCAGTGAACAACATGTTCTGTCATTAAAAAGTTAGTGGACATGTACAAATCTTCACATAAGTACTCACTAGGCCGTCCAAAGATGTTCTGTGAATTGAGCGATGCATTATACGGTTCTGAAATGTTAGTCTTCGAAAAGCAGTATTCACCTTTCAACCAGACACTTTCACGTCCGAATGTACGTAAACCTGCATAAGTCTAACATCTGTATAAAAAAAAACTGTCAGTTCACATGATCTCTTGGAGATGAACTTATAAAAGCAGTTTATTTATTTCAAATACCATGTAACTATTTGAAAGTACAAGAGCTACGATTTTAGCGTATAAATATGCATTCACTTTATTTTGTTAACTGCTAGCAACCTGTGCATTTTTATAATCAACATTTTAAATAAACTTGTGAGCATCTGATAAAATACATGACAAACGGAAGTGAATGTACATTTCCTTCGAAATGTTATTCCTCTGAGTTCCCAAAAAGAGAATTATGTATTCTGTTGTTTCACGTACCTGCTCTTAGATGAACTAATAGTTTTTTAAGCATGAAGTTAATGAAAATGAACTTCATTATTACGTTTTCTATATTCCACTTGGTTTGATGAATGATACTAGTTCTTTGGTACGCCACATTTAAATTGAAATTTGTTCTAATAAGTTTGACCGTCTGAGTGGAGAGTCACAATCGTAAGTTAGAGATTCTTATCATCTGCTTTTGTTCATCTGGCTACAAAAATGTTCCTAATTATTTGTCCTTTGTCAATTGCTACACAAAGTTTCATGTGAAAGATCCAAAATTGGTATATTTAATGCTTGTATTTGTAATCAATTATTATAATCACAGTGTAAATGAAAGAGTTAAACTATACAATAATCAATAATAAAGCGAGCCATAAAATTTGAAAAGTCAATATAAAATTTCATTTTTGACTGGCCACTACACTATGTACAATTGTTTGGTCTCCGAACGGATCAGGTTACTTTTAGGAATAATCTAGATTTAGCTTCAAAAAATAAATACAAACGTACATTTACTATTATATGTAGTGAATGGTAGCATTAACGGTAGTCGCTGAATTATTTTGCAGGATCCGGAAGATAAGTATCTATGGTTTGTGATATCTGTAAAAATTCAAATCAGAATTGTTCACATCAATGACAAACTACGGTAGTAATCGTGATGTACAATACATGTTGGTTTTTGATATTACTGGTCATTTATACACATTCTGGGTTAAGTATAAAGCTTCGTATGTTATGATGGACACTTGGTAAAAAAGGGAATCGACAAAAAAGATCTGCGGAATCTTGAAGGAGTTCAAATCGGGTTTAGAAGATAAAGTCACTCAAGTTAAAATAGGCAGTTCATCAGATGACATCGTAGATCATGTACGATCAGAAGACATCTTTTTCGGCTTGCTTTGAGAAAAGATTCGCAAGCGAACTTGTCAACTTGGTCAAGGTGTTAAACTTTTCTGACAGTCGAGTTTACACAACTTTTATTAGAGGCATTGATAACTGCACTACCGTTTTGAAAATAGCTCTAATCTTTGCATAAGCTCAAGCTCATTTCTATTGTAGTTACTCATCTTAAAAACACAGGAATACGTCAAAACAAATCTGCTAGATTTGTATTTATCAGGTTATACAGTTGCGTGTAAACCATAGTTTTAATCTTGCCTGCCTCTAACAACTATCTTTTTTGGCTGCTATGAATGAATGAAAACCATCACTATTTATGTTTCCGGGAACATGAAATTATTAGATCTATGTTGGTGCAAACGTAGCTAAAATTGATGGAAATATATTACAAAATAGGATGAAATTTGCTCGCAAATTAATACTCACCGGGTGTGATGTCGACTCTCGGCATGAACATCCATTTCGGTGGCTTTGAATTCGTTTAATTCTTTTCTAATATCAGCCTAGAAATAATGTTTAGACGGTTATATCATATTATCAATTTTACATTTACGGTTACAAACTGATTTCTAATTTGGATATTTGGAAAAAAAAAATCACATTTTAGTCTTTACAGCTTACAAAGTTGGTTGTGTCCAACACTCCGATATCAGAATGTGAGTGGTAAAACAAAGCAAAATATTAGTAATTGCTACTAGGTATGTATAATCGCGAAGAGCACCATGAAATCTAACTGTGTGCAGTATCAGAGATGTTTATATAAGGTTAAAATGCAAGTATGTTTTCAAGTTATAACTGACGAATAAAGCATGGAACGGAGTGAGTTTTAGCTTCAGTGGATATATGTTGACATTCTATGTTTTTTCACATATGTCTGCATGATACGTTTCATTCACTTCGCCAATCACCATCTAAGATTTGATAATTTTCTATAATTGCCATAAAATAACACTAACTAAATGAAAATATGCTTCTACAGCATTTCATTTTCTAAATCTTGTTGTAATGTGTAAACGAATAAGCTCTGAAACCTTTCAGCAATAATTGATTAGTCACTTATTTAGTCGCAATCTAGATTAACGTATATGGTTCAGAAAATAAGGGATATTATTTGGGTTGTTAAAAAAACGTTTGGTGGCAAGAATTAAAACAGTGATAGCTGCTACTTTATCTACTAGCAAAACCAGTTACTGATTCATCATTGATTTGAATAAATAATAAGTTAATTATCAATGTACGTAGCATGAAATTTTGTAATAAAATTTAAGGTTCATAATTTGAATATGAGAAATTGTTCACTGTATTGTAATTCGTTGACTCGACGAAATCGCTTACAATTTACAGCATGAAAACACTATATGATTATGGTAAAGGTATTTTTTAGAAAATACCAATGGTTAGCTTTCTCCAGATAATGATTGTAGAAACTTACTTTATCACGTAGAGTTAGACGAGTCCATGGTTTATCAGCTCGACGGTCATAGGCATCTGCTTCGCTAACTTCAACATAATCATTAAAACGAATAATTTTACGTCGACGGAGCTCCTCAACAGTTGGTCGAAATGATAGCTGAAAATGAAATTTTAATCATAATTAAAAGTTTGAGCTTCTCTGTTACTAATAAAAAAAGTTCGAATGGAGCAAATGACCTTGATATTTATGCCAGTGCGCGTCTGCATTTTTGCATGAAAACGGTAGTGGAGTTGCATCATCTGCAGAGCAAGACTCATACTTCTTGGTTGGGAACATCATTTCAGTATGACTTATGACAAGTTATATATTTTTTTAATAAAATGTCCCAGTGAAAATTCTAAATGATGTTGGCTATTATTAAAGTACAGTTTTGGTTGACAATGAAAAAGAATGATCTTAATGCTTGGGCTTGTAGAGGTTTCGTTTATTCAAAAATGTTTAAAGTGTATTTCACATTGTGAGTAAATCGTTTAAATTAAAGCTGATACATGTAATACAAATAATATAGTTACTTATGTAATGCAGTCAAAACTATAAATGGGAAGACTATCTGCCATTAAATTTACTTCACGATAAAAGCCTAATACCCGTACTCTTGGTTTTATTAGGAATAACAAGATATTTTACAGAAGGAATCTTCATCAAAGATTCTGGTAAACTCTTAAACGGATGTTCATAAATTAGATTCTCAAAGAACTCTATGTTTAATAGGAATTTCTGAACTACTGATAACTACAGAGGTACGGAATCACATTTTACTAAGAAGTCTAACCAAAACTTGGATCATTTTTTTCAAATGAAGAATATAAAGAATTCATAAGTTAAATACTATGTGAAATAAGTATATAGAGAAATCGTTCAAAATACCCAATACTTAACAAAAGGATGATTCTACAAACATAAAAATTGCAAACTGCTAGCGCGCGAAACCTCTGACAAGTCCTTGTCTACCAAACACTGATTTGAACCATGCTTCAACAATTTTTATTAGCTTCTATTTAGTAGATGATGTGGTTAATAGGTGTAAAGTATAAAAAAATGAATATTTAGATACCACAGTAGTGGTTGTATATCCTAAATGTCTGGCGAGACAAATTATTCCCAACTAATTTGAGATCTCTATAGCAACTAGTATCATGGCACTGGTTGATGTCACCCATCCTGACGAGTGGACAGAGCTATATTGAGACATATCTGACCTGAGGTTGTAACTTGTTAGGTAAGTCGGTTGAAGATCAGTATGACCAAACACAACACTATTCGAAGGTAAGTTCGTAATAATGACTGTTTTGAGAAGTAACAGGTAAAAGTTTACCACGGATAATTCGAAATACGGCTTTCCAACAACAGTAGAGGTAGACCTTAGAAACACGCCGTCGCTTACTCCATGGATTCTCAAAACTAATGTCTGGAAACTACATAGATTATGTAAGTAACTGTATGATACTGGCTCCAAGTAGCATTCCTTTGTAATATATAGTCACCCTACGGTCAGTCTCAACCAAAAGCCAAATACTCAGGAATAATATTTGTACCAGGTAATGTTAATATGCAGCTAGATAGCTTGAGTAAAGTTGAAAGATACAGGTCGGAATTTCAGTGTTACAGCTCGGCAAACAGTGATGATCTGTTATATCAATGTCCAAAAGAACCTTTAATCTGCAAAAGCACTAATTTCATGCTCAGAAAAATGTTTAGTGAACACGATGAGAAAATTCGGAGATTTTCGAATTCCTCTAATAGATATAGGAAAATATCAAGCATTTGTTACTTTTGCTAAGTGAGAAACATTGCTTGAGGCTTGATATCTATCGACCTCGAACTTAAGAGACAATAGTTCGATCGAGATTGCCTACCCACTATTCGTCCACATCAAAGATTATTTAAATAACTTTTCTCTATGCAACCTACCATCAGAAATTCAATCTTGGGAAGAAGAAATATGTATGATTCACAATAAAGTCTAGGCGGTCATCTTTCTTATCATCAATTTTTTTACAGATGCAAAAATAATCATTACTAATCAAGAATCGTAGCTTTTATTATTAGGCGCAAAAAAGTAGTAAAAAAATCACAGTAGATCTAAGGAATACTTTGAACAAATTGAGTTGACAATTTAGTTAATCTAACGCACATGACTACATACACTGAGTGCATGTAAGTGACCTCGTGTTTAAATGTAAGATAATTATACGAAATTAACATAACAAGGATTCATTGGAATAAAAATTTACTTTAAGTTGAGAATGTTTTGTGACACATACAACGCTAACGAATGTTGATAAATTACACCCAATTTCGTTTTCTAGAAATTACGTGCAGTAATGGCCGACTAGTTGGCTATAACTGAAATGAGTGTAAGCGAAGTCTGAGTACGTTTTTTCTAAAAAGTAGGTTTTGTTTCCAGTAACAAACTAGTCAACAAGAAAAAATTCAATGATGGGTAGACATGAATAATCTACTTTTAAAGCATCCTATGGACTGGATGTAAAACAATCAGCTTATATAGATTCGGTCAACTTCATAAATTATCTAGTTTGATACCATTACGGAAGTACATAGGAAAGCTAAACAAATGATGAGGGAGTGAATCTTTACGGACTGAAATGCTTAGGACAAGTAATACATATAACCAGTCGCCGATAACCTCAGTGAACCGTGCTGATTAATGTAGAATAGGTTATAAGAATTTTTTTATTTAACAGGTAATTAAGAAATGTTTCATATTTCAGCTGGACATGTCTTCTAGGTTATCTAGTTTGGCTCTTATGGAATTAATGCATTTTGTCATTAGTTTATCAAAAATATTTCCTCATTTCTGTGAAAAAAATGATGTTCGTCCATTCTCTGAAGTATCCACAAAGTAACAAAATATGAAATGTATAACTGTATATTGTTTTTTATGTTTCTCGGAACCTAGAACGTTTTTTATAATCTAAATTGGATAGAACAATTTTAAAACTCAGAATTTTATTGTTTTTATTTCACTTGTGTCATTTGACAAAATTTAATAACAGACGTGTTTATATGTGTTAAAGCTAGTTATTTTGTGACAAGTTGAAAGCATTTATTTTCAATAATAGTAATAATTTGTTTAGTAATCTCACTGTCCATATGAAACTATTAGGTACTATTTCTCTGTTCAGTTTCATATCTCAAAAGAAGAACTGGTTTATTATGGCGTTTAAGTATAAATAAATTTCTAAATCAGTGTTCTACTTACAGTATGTTATTCTGACAACTGATAAATGTACTCGAAGAATTAGTAATATTATAGTCATTACTTTTTTAATGCTTCTCTATAAAAAACAACTACATTATCATCTGGTTGCAGTTCCCAAATTAACTTTGCTGAATGACTAATAAATAGAAGTCTCATTTTATGTGTAGGCCCAGTTTTTAAATATTCTAACCTTTTAATGTCATTATCCCATTGTTCAATGAAAGATACTTTGTAAATATCCGATAACTTTAACTTCAGATAGGTGTTATCGTAAACCGGCAATATAAAATTTCTTTATCATCTGCCTCTGGTAAATAAATAATCATAAGACTATGTTCGATAAAGATTGAATTCACTTTTGTCATTGCGAACGATTTCGGTCATATCACTCAAAGTTTCCAACTATTATAGGTATCCTTACCAAGTTTCGATTTGATAATTTCGAATAAATTGAACATTGGGTAGATTGTTATAACAGATTTAGGAATTTATTTATACTTAAACGCCATAATAAACCAGTTCTTCTTTTGAGATATGAAACTGAACAGAGAAATAGTACCTAATAGTTTCATATGGACAGTGAGATTACTAAACAAATTATTACTATTATTGAAAATAAATGCTTTCAACTTGTCACAAAATAACTAGCTTTAACACATATAAACACGTCTGTTATTAAATTTTGTCAAATGACACAAGTGAAATAAAAACAATAAAATTCTGAGTTTTAAAATTGTTCTATCCAATTTAGATTATAAAAAACGTTCTAGGTTCCGAGAAACATAAAAAGCAATATACAGTTATACATTTCATATTTTGTTACTTTGTGGATACTTCAGAGAATGGACGAACATCATTTTTTTCACAGAAATGAGGAAATATTTTTGATAACCTAATGACAAAATGCATTAATTCCATAAGAGCCAAACTAGATAACCTAGAAGACATGTCCACGTGAAATATCAACCATTTCTTAATTACCTGTTAAATAAAAAAAGCCATTTCATATTCGATTGCAATAAAAAAAATAGTTTTTTTTAATGTTGTAGTAGTGTGTTGATAATCCAGCCAACAAATACAAACAGAAGAAAATACTCAAAGTATCAAATGCAACGTGTACAACATATACATCACCTAAAGGTGGATTTATACTGAAAGCAAACAGTTTTATCAAAACAATTTACACCAGTTACCTAAATATGATGATTTATTTTCAAGAGTTGATAAGGTTGAAGATAGTTTAGGGATGAAATCTGTAGTAGTGATGTGGAAAATTCTTCAACTACCAAGTATTGATAAAATGACAAATTGGATTTTTTGTGATCACATAATATTTTTATTAGACAGCTATTTATACCAAGGTTGGACTTGATAGTTTCAAATAAATTGATCATTGGGAAGAAGAGTTAATAAGAAATATATTTTTTGTTATATCCCAGTGAGTAGAAATTGGTATTTCTGACGTTTCTAGACCTTGTGTGAGCCACTTCTTCATAATTCAATTAACACAAGTTTAAAGCTTATTTTAATTCAATGTTGGTTATTTATTTACTCTGAAGAAACGGCTTACATTAGGTCACGAAACGCCCAGAAATACAATGTTTCTATTCATTGGGATATAACAAAAATATATTTATTATTCTTATTAAACATTGAACAGTATTGGGTAGAAAGTTATATAATAGGATCTCGGACAGTTAGGACTTAAATTCTATGCAAAAGTGTTGAATCACATTTTAAGAAATAACTTATTCTGAAGAAACAATGCATAAAACTATTAAAATACTTTTATTAGCATTTCTATGAGCTGATTAAGCAGCTACCTTTCATTGAACTTACAGACATACACGTATAACTACTTTACTTTATGTCTTGAGTTATCGTTATTCTTTATAAGCAAGAAACTTTAACACAAAATAACTGACAAGGTTGTATTTAAATACAAAGTAATTCAGCGAAGAAAATTCTTTTTTTTTTAATAAAATTTCATGTTTTTTCAGATTGCCTACGGAAGAACAAGTCAGGAGGGGCCCAGTGGTGATTTAAATCACAACTCCATCAGTTCGTCTATAGAAACCATTATTAAATCTAAATTGTACGTAGATTATACATTTCAGGAACTTTTCTTGCTAGTAACATAAGAAGCAGATATCAAGGTTGCTGTTCTCGATATAGTCATACAAAAACATATACTCTCTGCAAAATGAACATGTAGAGAGTGAAGAAACACATTATTTCCCTACCAGTTACCTTGACGCTCATGACTGAGTGAACAAACATGGGTGAATCCATAGTGCTGTATATATTGATATCACTTTTGAAGGGTTGATAAATTTCCTCTAACCTTTTAGGAATCAATAATTGGTAAGAAAAGTTATTCATTTTCATGGGAAATAAACCAATAATCTTCTTAAAAAATTTTGGAAGCTCACAGTCTTGAGATAGCGAAATCAGATTTCTATAGAGTTCGAAGTGGATGACATAGTCACCTTTCAAGAGGCTCCTTTAGAGAACTTTTTACCATCTGATAAAATGGAGAATGTGCCTGGAGTCATCTAAAGTTACTGCCAGTAACGAGCTCGGTTAAACGAAAAATGATGGATATAATGTTATCAACCCTATCTCGTCAAAAAACGCAAACAGGAAAAAATCATCTAAACCCTTTAAACTCTACCCTGTGAAGAAAAGGGTCTTCTCACACAGGAAATTTATGGTGTTTCATGATGAAAGCCAAGATTCTTCGGGAATCACAAGACTGATGAATATTCTGACAAATGCAGCAACAACTACTATAGATACATGGAATGAACAGGCAGGAGTGTGAGATACTGAATTAATGTGTAACCCACCATAAACAAGCTTTAGCCATCTGATTTGCCTGTGATATGGGACAAGTAGAGACAGTGTAATCCCATAAGGAGCTTAGATTATAGCAGTATT
>NW_017385988.1:2113941-2171758 GCF_000237925.1 Schistosoma mansoni | reverse complement strand
AGAAAATAAGTGAACTTTTGTATACAGCATACCAGTTACCGTTAAGATTTATCACTGTTATCCTTCTTCATATTCATAACAGACAAAATGAATAACTTATTTACTTTTGAATCATTGTATACTTCACAACAGCCTTATGCAAATTTCAGAATTCGAAAATGATGTGTGCTACAAATAAATTCAACGATATCTCCATATAAGTAGTATATGGTGTGGGTCAGACATAGAATGTATTTTGGCAGAAGACCGATGAGGAAAGAACTGAAATGAAACGCAAACGTCTGGAAAATGCATGAGCAATGGAATAAGAGAAGAAACAGTGAAGATTGAAACAATTGGTTGTTAATTTGCAAATTGACTGTTCATTGTTTGGTAATCAGAATTTATTGAGATAGTCTGTAATCTTTGCTTAAATACATTCGATTGTCCCCAACTAGTGTTTTGTTCACTACAATAGTATAGGAAGGAAGTTATGAAGCAATTTTAATCTCAAGGTTTAATTGAAGATAAAGAGAGTATACACCTACGCCATTGTGATTGATTCTTAGCCATGTCACCTAGAGTCTCCAACCATTGGTTACGATAGTCACGCAGACCCCGACCAGGTAGTCTGCATCTGCCAACATGGCTCAGACTAGAAGTTAGTGACTTCAAGCACTGATGCACTGATCATCAGCTTGTATTTTTTTCTACTAAATATTAACATGGTTAACTTCAATGAAAGTGGCTTGACACATCAGTAAATAAATATTGTATTTCTATTTTACAATAAGAGAAACTAACATGTTCTAAAACGTTATGATAAGCTGTGCGTATTATCGTTTATATCAAATATCTTTTGTAATCCTTTTCGTAGCGCTGTTAAAAAGTCTTTTTTAATTTACCATTTTTCTTCAAAAGTAAACCTAATGACGTAGATTGAAACACATGCACGTACAATTAGTAATGAATCAAACAAATAACAATTATAATAATTGTTTATTCGCAAGATTATCTATCCTTTAGTTGGAAGATGTAAGAGAACTACGTGTCGTATGACTTGCTGTGATAAAAAATCAATTCTGCATAATTGCGTCAAATGACTGTGATATGTTTTTCCTTAGTGAGAAAGAAAATTCACAACATAAGAGAATGATGGTGATAGTAGAATTCGTAATGTGTGTAATGTATCAATTTTTCTCATTTAAATTTAGGTTGATAGCGAATGATGATTATTTATCAAAAAGAAACAATTCCAACTGTACTACGACACAGTGCTTCTGTAATACCACTCAACTATTCCATATGACCTTAAACTGGTCAAATTATTTTAACTAATTCAGGGATTAATATTATGCATGTTTGGCATCTATGGATACCAGTAAGTTCAACTTTCAGTTTGGACTATGCATAGAAAATGATGTTGGTTGGGATACAAATGGATAAATTTCTTGTTTTTTAGTATTGATAAACATAGAATGCTTTTGAAGAAAAACAAAGACAAATCAGCGAAGAACATTTTATTTTTGATAACACAATTGATTACTTTAACTATAGAATCATTTACAAAATGTAATACAGGCACCTTATTCAAGAGATTCCTATGCCATGATTTTCGTGACAACACTAGTTACTTAATTTTTCCATTAACTTTACATCTTGAAAGCTGATAAATGCAATCCAGAATCAGAAATATATAATCCCACCTGACATAAATATTCAAAAGTGACTTATGGAGGATAATGTCTTTTGTGAAGAAATCTACTTCAATCAACAACTATGATACCCCTGTAATCCAGTTATTATTGTTGTTATTTATTTATCTTATGTATGTACCTTGCCTTTATGTGAAATAGTACCAGTGATAAATACGTAGTAAGTTAAAACCAGTTGTAATGATCATAAACTGCTTTTTATTAACTATGCAACCATGAATGAGATTAAAAAAAGTACTGAAGTTGTCAAATCTAGCCCAAGTTATCTGTAATTAAGACATTTTAAACAACCATGTTTTGTTTCCTAGGAAGACTACATAGTTACTATTCTTTCAACGCTAGTTCTATATCCAATCATAATAAGCTATCGTCAGTACCACGCAAAGTTCTCGACAAACTGTAGGTAAATCGAACAAAAGATTAAGTAGATGTCAAACGTCGAGATCAACAATCTGGGTTATGTAAGTACGGTTTAGTACAGAACTGGTTGTAGATCCTCGACCAGAAGCGTATGTCCCAGGAACAACAATGGGGTTAAAATTTATTGTAAGTCATTTCGAAAATTTACTCATTAGTATAAGCCACACTCTAAGCGTGAGGATTAATTAAACCACTCGGTTGCCCGAACCGAAGTAGATGGAGGTGGGTTCGAAGCTGGTACTTAGTGCCTGAATGTTAAACGCCTTAATCAAAAATAAGATCACATATAACTGTATGTCAAGAAACATATGATGACAAACGGAGGATGTCATTAGTCGAATTTTCAAAAAGTACTCTTATAAGTATAATTCAGTAACACGAGCCCAGTGTTACATTAATATACCATTTAACTAAATTGGTGTTGTCTTACATTCATTCCAGTCAAGGTCTCCAAGGGGTCAAACACTAAAACAGAATGAATCGAAACAACATACAAATCTCACTAAGTATCAGGAACAAATTTCACGAGAAATTTTGTCTAAATTTTAATAAAGAGTTACGCGCTAAGTTTAATGAAAAATGTTAAGAAAGAAATTATACTTGTGAACAACCTTAGTGGTTGAAGTTTAAATATGGATCCAATGTTTCTCTCGGTTGTTTAATCCGAGTTTCTTCAGTAGGAATAATAAAACATCATAATTGACAGATATGAATGTTTTTGTCACTAACTGACTTCGTACTAAACGAATTGTTCTATTACCAAGGTCACAAGAGGGATCGGATCCATTAACCTCAAACTATTTTTTTTTGACTGTTTGGTTGAAAGGAAACAACAACTTTTTGAAAATTAATATATTCTGAAAGCCAACACCTAGGAAACACCTACATTGCAGTTCACAACATCCCCTATCTATCGAGATTACAGCTTCTAAGAATCTGCGATTCTTCACAGAACTGGAAGACAAATAAGCTGAGTAGAATTTGGTTTTATCAACTTTGATGGCGAATAATTATCCTAGGGACTTTATAAGAAGAATAATTAAAAAGGAAATTGTTATATCCCGAAGAGAATTATGATGACTTTTGAGAACTACACATGGACCAATACTATGTGTGTATTTTTATTGTATGACTGTTAACTAACTAAACTATTCATATTCATGTCCCTCTTATTATAAGCTTTATTTTGACATATGAATTATTATACGATTTACCATTCTTGAGTTATCCCCAGTCCTTTAATTACTGTCTCCTACATTCACAGCCACATTTGGCTAAATCTTGTACAAATGTTTCCTATTTTATGGTACGATGTGGCCTGTCTGGTTGGTATATAAACCCAGTATGTTTGGAATAAATGATTCATATTGCAGAGGCTGTTATTGGTGTTTTAGACTTAACTGGCTGGGTTAGGCAGAAAGCAGGACCGACAAGTACTCTAGACTACTCGTACAGGTTTCGTGCGTCATTGGTCCGATCGATAATTCACTGCTCTCCAACTGGCGGCATCGTCACATTATATATTAACTGGGTACGCAGACTACAAGATATGACAATCGCCGGCACAAGTTATAACAGAAATTCAAAAAGATATCCAGAAAGATAAACAAAAAAAGAATGCATTAATGTGGTGATCACCCCATATCTCAAAGGAACTTTGGCATAAATCGGGAGAATCTTGAATCATCACAATATAAGAGCATTTTTCCGAATGAACAATACTCTTAACCATACACCAGCAAGAGCCAAAAACACGATATCAAGAGAAGAACAACTGTATTGTATCTATGCAATCAAATTTAATGATCAGTGCTACATATATAGGTAAAACATCGCGGCAGTTGAGTGTGGGAATGACGGGACACAAACTTTGCTTGAAGCGTATTCCTAAATCTTTAGATCTTTGAAAACTATAAAACAATTAGGATGCTAGCACTACATTCAACAGAATCTGAACATACAGTTGACTTCAATGTAACAAGAATGCTTTAAGAAGCTTTCGGTTCGTATAAAGGAGGATCAACGGCTGACCCCCTGCGTATAAAGGGAAACCAAAATGATATGAATAAAAGAGATGGAAAGCAATTATCTGTACCATTGTAACTGATAACTACTAAATAGATCTGAATTTGACCTTGCTACTCCTAATTCGTCTCATGTTTTGTAGACAACAACGGTATATTTTCATTCGTTCCAATCCATTAATCTGTTCGGATATAAAACGAACACCAGCTTGCTTAGCATAATAACACAAACCTACATGTATGTGTTTACTTATTGTCATTCCACGCATCCTGTGACAAGTTTAGTTGATTATAATATCCATCAGATTGTTTAGTTATATCAACAATCATAACCTGAGGTCAAATATGGTTAATAATTCTTTCTCACGTCAAATTTACGTACATACACATACATACTACTTATCTTACATAAATTTCTCTAAAATTCACAGCACATGACTAATACCCACACTACAACAAACTCTCATGATTATTAACAATGCTTGGACAATTCGCTTAGTACAAAGTCAATTTGTAAACGAAATAGTTATATTCGATAATTTTGATGTTTGATTATTTCTACTGAAGGAACTTGAATTAGACAGCTGAAACATTGGATCCATATTTGAACTTCAACTGCTGAGATTATCTACAAATGTAACTTTCTTTCTAATGTCTATCAAAAGAAATTTCAAAGTTCCGTGACAATATAAATAAGATTTAGATTATAACAGGAATTCGACAATCAAAAACCATTGTATAGGATACTCTTTCATACTAGAAAACATTCGACAAAAGATATACAAGTAGGGTTTACCTTGCGAGTTAAAATTTGCTTCCGTTCTTCTTTAATCTTATTACGAACCTCTTCGGTGTCCACTGAAAGGTAAAGTAACAATAAACTTAATTAATAGAAGAGTAATAAAAAAACGAAAACATTTTTACGCATTCTTAATAACAGAATCTTCATTGAATAAACCGAACTTTTGCACGAACAAGTACATAAAAAGTCATGTTGATTGATTAGGATAAACATATTTAAAAGATAACAATAGTGGGCAATGTTTGAACATGTTACAGTAATGAAGGCCAACTACTTACATAAACACAATATTTCAAAGGAGTGTAAATATATACATAAATGCTAAAGATGAGATCTTCACCAAGTCATTTGGTCTGTTTACTAGTTTTAATTATCTGACCGTGAAGTCATAATTGTCATATTTCTAAACAGTGACAATAAACATTATTAATGAATGTCATCAAACTGACTATGAAGTATACAGGTTTTTCGAATACTAATAGTTGGACATGATTTATGTCAATGCGCAGAGTCTTCAAGTTAGATTCCAGACAAGTGACGAGTCCCGTAGGGAGACGAAACGACTTTTCAACACCCTCTGTTTTCCGATGTTTGTCTAGCTAGAGTCAATCAATTGTTCAAAGTATATATATATATATATAGGAGGTCCCATCATTTCCGTCAACAAATTTGTTTTTAGATTATTTATTAATAGGAATTAAACCATTATTGTCACTCTTTTCCCGAGTACCAGCTGGTAGAGAAAATCGTCCGTTATTTGGCTAAGCAGATAACGGTATCCCAAAATTTTTAGTAAATAATATGTTATGCTAACGCATCACTATAACTGTCAAAAATCTTGTCTTATCAAGCATAAAATTTCTTGTGATCAAATACACATGAAAATTACCGTGAAGGATATTTTTCTGTTTCAATTCATCAGTTGTAGGACGTTGATTAAGTCGACGCTCAAGTGACGCTTCAATATCAATCCGCAGTTCAGCACGTGCTTCCAAAGTGGTACTCGGAATTATATTTTTAGATATCAGATCTTCACGACAAGGTCTACAAGCTAAAAAGCGATTGATATGATCAGCTCGTTTTGTCCACATATCTTTATGCGTTTGACGAGCCTTGATAAGTGAAGTGAGAGTTTGGCTAGGTGCGGATAGATTGTAAGCATCTTCTTCATCACTATCAGCAGAATTGTAAAAAACAAAACGACAATCTTTGCCAAAAGGATAAGCACGGCTAGATAAATGTGAGTATTTCAGTGTCTGACTGATAGTAGGTATGGTCTCAGCCGCTTTCGTATCGTTAGTTGGACTTGGTGATGACGTTGATGATATATGAGTAATTTTTGAAGTTGACAAGGTTGGTGAAGGACTGAATGTAGTAATTTTAACCGAATTCGAAGAGTAAATACCATCAGTTTCACATCCAGCCACTTTATTACAATCAGTGAGAGTCACACACGTTTCAGTGGTAGGATTTTCAGAAGATCTTGGGAAGTTATCAACTTCTTGAAAAGAATGAATGAAAGATTGTGAGCTTTCTGAGCATTTATCAAGAGATCTGGACATGCACAACATTGGGTTTGGAGAAGGTTTCATTTTATTGGGGGAAATGTAAAGATTCGAAACTGGTGAGTCATAATGGATATTTTCCGTAGAATCTGATGGAAATACAGATTTAGGATCTGTCTCATTGTTCACAAGATGTCCTATCAAATACAAATCTGATTTAGATATGGGCACAACCATCACATTGCAAGCGGCGGACGAAGTCTTCACAGTTCTCTTATTGTAACAAACTGCGTTTATTCTAAAAGCGTACAAGACAGTAATGCAATGAATAATGTACAGTGTTGTTTAAAAGTTACTGCAATACGGAGTATTGTAAACGATGAATAATTGGTTTAGGATTATGTTCCATCTATCATATGAAGGTTAAAATATAGTAAAAAATATCCAGTTAATTTAAAAACTCACACTACTGTCTAATGCTTAGACCGTTATGAATAATAGATAGATTATTATCCACAGAGCTCTAGAACTGGCATCATTCAAAACAAAGTAGGAGGGAATCACAATGAATGTTATCCAATGTTATGCACCCACCAATGATAGCAACGACGACATCAAAGATCAGTTCCACTTGAAGCTGCAATCAATCATAGCTAGGCGCTCAAGAAAGGACCTCACCATCCTAATGAGAGATCTAAATGCTAAAGTCGGAATGGACAACACAGGATATGAAGATATAATTGGACGACACGGACTGGGAGAGAGAAATTCAAATAACGAGAGATTTGCAAATCTATATGCATTCAACAAATTGGTTATAGGCGGCACAATATTTCCACACAAATGCATACATAAAGCTATATGGATATCACCGGACCACACCATGGAGAACCAGATAGATCATATTTATATCAACAAAAATTCCGAAGGACCATGTAAGATGTGAGAACAAGGAGGGGAGCTGACATAGCTTCAGATCACCACCTGTTTGTTGTCAAGATGAAACTCAAGCTAAAGAAACACTGGACAACTGGGGGAATAGCATTACAAAGGTTCCATACAGCCTCTCTTCAAGATACTAACAAACTCAATGAATTCGAGACAACTCTCAACAAAAGGTTCCAAGTCTTACAAGATCTACTGAAAGAACAAGAAACTGCGATGGAGGACAACTGGAAAGGGATCAAAGAAACACTAACTTCAACGTATCAGGAGGTTCTGGGTCGAAAGAAACATCATCATAAGGAATGGATCTCTATTGGAACCCTGGACAAGATTCAAGAAAGGAAGAACAAGAAGACAGCAATTAATAACAGTCGAACGCGAGGAGAGAAAGTCAAGACACAAGCAGAGTATGCAGAAGCAAACAAGCAAGTGAAGAAGAGCATTAAAGCCGACAAGCAGAAATACATAGAAGGACTAGCAACTATTGCGGAGAAAGCTGCAAGAGAAAGGAATATGAAACAACTATATGATACAACGAAGAAACTAGCAGGGAAATATAGTAAACCGGAGAGACTCCTCAAGGACAAAGAAGGAAAGACAATCACAGTGGTTCAGGAACAGAGGAAAAGATGGGCAGAAAACTTCGAGGAACTGCTGAATAGACCAGCTCCATTGAATCCACCGGACATCGAAGCAGCACACACAGACCTTCCTATAGATGTCACTTTACCAACGATCGAAGAAATCAAGATGGCCATCAGACAAATCAAGAGTGGGAGGGCGGCAGGACCTGACAATATACCAGCTGAAGCACTGGAATCAGGCATTGAAGTAATTGCATGTATGCATTACCTTCTATTCAAGAAGATATAGGAGGAAGAACAAGCACCGACGGACTGGAAAGAAAGATATCTCACCAAGATACTAAAGAGAGGAGATCTCAGCAAATGTGGGAATTACAGAGGCATCAGTTTGTTGTCAGTACCAGGAAAAGTTTTCAACAGAGTGTCGCTCAACCGGATGAAAGACACAGTAGATGCCCAACTTCGAGATCAACAGACTAGATTCCGTAAGGATCGGTCGTGCACAGACCAAATTGCGACACTACGGATCATCGTAGAACAATCAGTTGAGTGGGATTCGTCACTATACATCAACTTCATTGACTATGAGAAGGCGTTTGACAGTGTGGACAGGAAAACCTTATGGAAAGTTCTTCGACACTATGGAGTTCCTGAGAAGATCGTCAACATTATCCGGAACCCATACGATGGACAACAGTGCAAAGTAGTGCATGGAGGACAGCTGACAGATACATTTTCAGTACGGACTGGAGTCAGACAAGGCTGTCTACTCTCCCCCGTCCTTTTTCTTCTGGTGACTGATTGGATTATGAAAACCTCGACATCTGAGGGGATGCACAGAATACAATGGACATCTCAGAATCAATTAGACGATTTGGACTTCGCAGATGACTTAGCCCTCATATCCCATACACTCAGTCAGTCAGTCAGTCACAACGTAGAACTTCGTACGTACGTACATCAGTTCGAGTTGCCATACCAAATTAGCACAGAGATGAAGCTGTCGATTCAAATCCTATAGTGGTAGAAGTAGTAAGAGTATAATCATTATGTGAAAGATTAGGGTTTGAAGATGTTATTGAAGGAGTATAATACAGTGAAATAAATTTGGGAAGAGAAAAAAAAGAAAGGGACATGAACAATTCAGAAGAGCAGAATTTGGGAGAACACAAAGAGTGGATGCACCTTCGTCATTGCAAACGATTTTGAGCCATGTCATTCAAGGTCTCTAACCATCGGTTGCTATCATCTCGCGAATCCCAACCAGGTAGTCTACACCTACCAACATGGCTCAGTCCACTTGTCAGTGACTTCATCGATTTGTGCCACGTCTTGGCCTGGCCGCCCCTAGCTTTCTTCCAACCTACTCCTACACCATGGAACATTGCACGTCGGGACAGTCGGTGGTTGGGCATACGTAACACGTGTCCCATCCATCTCAACTGATGAAGTTTCACTACTTCATCAATCGATTTGCCATCATTACCTAGTACCCGTTTCCTAACAACTGCATTACTTACCCGGTGGTCCCAGGATATACGACCAATGCTTCCAAGACACCTATGATCGAATACTAGTAGCCTACGAATATTCCCTTCTTTTACCAGCCATGTTTCACTGCCATAAAGTAAAACACGGCAAACTGCTGCGCAGTAAATCCGTCCTTTGGTTGCTAGACAGATATCTCGCCTACGCCATAAATGAAGCGAGTTGGAAAAAGCTAGACGAGCCATCTGTATCCGTGCTGAGATTTCGTCACACACCAGACCACAAGGGCTGATGAGACTCCTAAGATAAGTGAAGCGGTCAACACGCTCAACTAATCCACTCCCAATCATTAGTTTGGGTGTCGATGCAACCCAATCCTGGAGTAACATTTTGCATTTTGAGGGAAGAATCGCATCCCGAACATGCCTGCATTGTTGCTTATAGTAGTCAGAAGACTGCACCTTGTCAGCATGTTCACCGAATAGAAATATGTCATCGGCATATCCTAAGTCAATAAGTGAGTCTCCTGGTAGAAGTTCAACTCCTGGAGATTTAGATGAAGAAAGTGTTATCTTTAAAAGCATGTCAACGACAAAGTTAAACAAGAATGGAGAGAGTGGACAGCCCTGACGAACGCCACTTGAGGTAATCAATTCTGATGACTGTTCGCCATAAGCTCTAACTCGACCAATTGTGTTCGAGTAGAGAGACTATAAGGTTAATGTACTTCTTTGGTACTCCCTTCAATGACAAACACTGCCACAGAACCTCACGATCAACAGAGTCAAATGCCGCCTTAAGGTCGGGAAATACCACTATGAATGTGTGTTCATGTTCTGAGACCTGACGTAGAGTGAATATCTGGTCTATGCAACCACGTCCAGGTCGAAAACCAGCCTGGTTTTCTCTAGTCTGCTCTTCACCAGCTTTGGTTAGGCGCCTAAGTATTATTGAAGCTAATATTTTAGACACTATATTAGTCAAACTGATTCCTCTGTGATTGTCACAGGAAGACTTTTGTCCTTTCTTATAGACTGGCACAATCAGTGATTGGGACCAGTCAGACGGAATTACGTCCAGTTCCCAGATTCTACCTAAGACTTCAGTCAATCTCGCTGCTAGTACTGGACCACCATCCTTAAAAATCTCAGGAGTAAACCTGTCAGGGCCTGCTGCTCTCCCTCGCTTTAGATTTCCTATAGCTTTTTCAACCTCGCAGAGGGTTGGAGGACTTACATCAATTTGCTATTCAGGACGACTGGGGATCGTGGGTAACTGAAGTGTGGCTGAAGGCCAGTTGAACTGGTCCCTAAAGTGTTCTGCCCATCGATCCAATCTCCTGGATTGAGAATGAATGACATGTCCATCTTTATCTGAAATAGTTTCACTGATACTTGGGTTCCTAATACCGGTTTCTTTAACGAGTCTGAATAGCTGTCTACTGTTACCTATTGCCGCTGCCTTTTCCATCTCTCTCGCTTTCGCTACCCACCACTGTTCGCGATCAATGCATAGGCTTCATGTTAGCCTTCGCTTAAGCTGACTCCCCTCTTCGTTATGTTCAGAGCCAGATGAAATGAGTTTTCGAGCATCTATCAGTGTGGTAGATGCTGCCGAGATCCATTGTTTCTCTCTAACCCTATGGTTTGCCGTACTAGCAGATATCACTGTTGTTTCCACAGCTTTTCGGATGTCATTCCACGCTGCCTTGGGGTGGGCACAACTTACATGGCTGCCTAATTGTTTTTCCAGTTGTTCCTGAAATATATTTTTAGCTTGCCTATCATTAAGTAGAACCCTAAGAGGTTTCCCTGAAGTGTCTTTCCTACGTCCAGTAACACGCAGACAGATACGAGATCGCGCTAGAGCATGATCTGAGTCAAAACATGTGCTCCAGAATGAGCGACACTCTTCTATTGAGCCCTTCCATCGGAGGCTGATAGCGATGTGATCTAATTGGGTCCAACGTTGGGACGAATCCGGGGGTCGCCATTTCAAAAGATGTTTTTCCTTATGCTTAAAGTTGGTATTTGCAAGAAATAGGCAGTTATCTGAGCACAGCTGCAACAGACGGTCGCCATTATCTGTTCTTTTTGCAACGACACCGTAAGATCCACCCAGGTGTCTTTCCCTTTCACTTAGTTTACCTACTTGAGCATTAAAGTCACCTGCCACTAAAGTACTAGACTTTCAACAAATAGGACACTGATATAAAGGTTATTCTCCTTCACAGCTTAAGAGTACTGGATCTAAATCTCAGAAGAAACGGAAAACTCTGAATGCTGGTACATCCACCTAACGAGTTCCAAATACGATAAGATGTACATCCCGGTTTCAAATGCGTAAGAAAACCATTGAAATCATAAAGCGATCTGAGTTAGGCCACCAAAAAAACCTGGAAGCATTGGACGGCTGTTTCATAATGTGACTCCTTAAAAGTGAGAATTCACGATCCCATACGCGTAGATCGAACCCAGCGCCTTCGGTTTCGCTTAACCTATAGACCACTGAGACGGCATTCAGTGGCGTAAAAGTCTAATTTCAACCGGTCCATGGCATCACGCGAATATCTTTCACTGTCTAAAGTAGGTAACTGCCTCATATCCGACACAGATTAGTTTCATCGGTCACAGCTCTTCACTAGAACTCCGGAGATTTCCTCTGACAACTAGTCACTATTAAGCACATTATGATTTTCTGTATGGGGTCGTGAAGATTGCTGAATTTCATTGTTGGTGGTCTAAATAAGAACGGTTTATGATTTCAGTGAAATTCAAGAATCGCCACAACCCCATACTGAAAATCTGTAAGAAAAAATTTAGATTTTTAAAAACTAATTATAGTCTATCAAAACAAAATTATGAAGCGGTCTGTAAACTAACATAAACCAAGCTACTAATAGATTCTATCTAGCAGTTGTCCATTAGGTGTTAGTTTAATTATGAAATCCTTCAAACTATGTTCAAATCCAAAGCTTTGAGTAAACAAACTAATTGAGTGGGAATGTGATATGTATCTCCGATTGCTTCTGATTTATTTATGCCCTATATTGATTCGTAGATTTTCGCCAGTACCATTAGACGAAGTATCTGGCTCAGATATATAGATAACAACACATTTGTCATCATTAAAAAGACTCTCCTCAGATATTTCTTTATACTAATAAACACTATTTCAGATCACATAGAACTCACTTTCGGAATGGAAGATAAGTATAAACAACTACCATCTTTAGGCTGTATGTTTAAAATAAATCTTAGTGGAAATCTAAATTTAACCATATACTGAAAACTGGAACATTCAGATCGCTACATTGATTTCAATTCTGCACATCCATTCGGTGCAAAAATTTTCACTAGTACAAAATCTGTTCAGAAGAGTAACCAGGACCATTACCTTAAAAGATAAGATAACAGACCACATCTTTGTGTCGTTATTTTGTTATTAAACTGCTATTAGTTATCCTATATCTTACGAAATTAATGAAATAATATTTCACGAAGCGTGCATCACTAAACTAATTATGAGAAATCTCAATTTCTATACGGTTCGAAGATTACCAATATGATTCATTAATGAAACAATTAAAGATGAGTTGATGCAAAATACAAAAGATCTATATGATATTTTGATAACAATTAGAAATTTGACTGGTTTCTATGCAAACCTTATTTAATTACTATCACTTTTCAGGAAAAATCTAGTATCATTGTGACAGCAGCATATAAACCATAATGACTTCAAAATGATTGGAATAAATGAGAATATTATATGAACAAAATTAGTCTAACTTCCTAATGAAAACATACAATGCAGCATATATCTTAATTAAATATAAATACACCATAATAAACAAACTGAAAAACTTAAAAAAGAATAGCAAAACAGCTTAATTACTTGGATTTATCGATAGTTCTTTGGTTAGATATTTCAGAAACGCGAGTTAAAACATTTTGGCTAACCGGTGTCAATTGAGGATAGGTTACTTGGTGACTTGTTATATATTTTTTTATTCTATTTAACTTTTTAAGAAATTGAGGAGATTGAGTCATTAAGCGTTGGTTGGTACTCGAAGCCAACTCAGTATTCTGCCCTCCGACATAAGTATTCAATTCAGTCATGGGATTACGGGTTTCGGTGAAGTGGGATTGAGTTACAGAAGTCTGAATAACATATCATAATCGAACTAAAATAGAGCTTACAGAATAACCAGGATTAACATGCGATTCAAGGTGAACTATTGGATTGGAGCATTTTTCTGGTTGGTAGTTGCTTTCGGGAGAACATGATTCTAAAAAGAAAAAGAAAAAGCACTCAAATCGTACTACTCTACAGAATATGATACATAACTAACAAAAATTTATCACCGAAGAGGAAACTTGATGAAAATTTATTTATCGTAAGTCAGTCACTGAAAAGAAAAGTCCATAACAAGCAACTACATGTAGATTTATGCAAAAGGTCGTGAACCTAATCTATTAGGTAAGGATTACTGATACATCGATATATCAATAGAATGGTTTAAGAGCCATGATCCAATGGTAGAGAGTTGACTAACTAGACATGTGAATTGCAGCTTAACAAAATTAACAAGTGGAAGGAGATAATACAAAAATAGTTATCATTATTAGGCTCACTTAACTTTACTTATAATAAATTTTTAGGAAAGTTGTATAAAGTATCTCTGCCGAGGAAATCACTAATTATTAATATAAATGAAGTTTTTCGCCGTAAAGAGAAGCTCCTAATCAAGACATTAGTTAACAACTTCTGAAAAAAACCTTAAAAATACTTGAATCATTTCGTTATGACAATTGAAAATTGCAAATCCTATCCACTAGAATCCTACATAATTCATCTTCAGCAGAGATTCAATCCAAAAACTTTTATGCACGTATAGCACATCAGTTGTAACAAATTATCAACTAAAAAGTCACGTAATAATAGTGTGGTGAACGAGAACACAAGTGGGGACAATTGGATGTACTTGAACACAAAATCACAGATCATCTTAGTAAAACCTGAGAACCACACCGTAAATATTTTATTTGTAAAATGTCAGTCAATTGTCTCAAACTTGACTGTTCCTTCTGCAATTATCAGTCAATCGTCTCAGACTTTCGATTCACTTTCGATTGATGATACATATTATTTATATCTGTCGACATCAGTAGCACACACAACGATAGCATCGAGAGTACAAATATTATTTATCAATATACCCAGTGGTATGATATAAAACTAATTGTAACATCGAAATTTTTCTATAAAAGGAAGCTACGATTAGAAAACAAAACAGTACACTACAAATTTATTTTTTCATATCAAATTATCAATGGACATAGGTAAATAAATTCAGCAAAAAAGATATTCGCTTGTAACAGACCACAATAAATCTGTAGCTCAACTCATAAGTGAACCTAATATAATACAATAAAACGAGTGTTTTAAGTTATCCAGCATGAACCAAAAAAGTATTTTCTTTAGACTGAATTTTAACTCACACTAACAATATATAAAAATGATTAAAAAATCCCGACTAATGATAATGAAGAAACCGATTAACTTATCTCGAAGAGGATTGGCCGATTCAAGAGATGGGTGGTACAAGTATTTTGGGCTTTTATCCCAACCCTATGAAAAGAAGAAAATTATATATACCACGCAGTTTTTTAGAACCCTAAACTGATAATGATGATGCAATTGTGCGCGAGCAAATTAATTAGTTAATATATGTAGTGAATATGACAGCTTTCTTAAGAAATGATACGTACGAGAAACAAAATTAAAGACAGATTCTAATTATAGTATATTAAAAACAAACACTAGAAAATATTATATATATTGCCCTAAGTGACTAGAAGAATGTGCATCTGATTGAAATTAACTAACAAGACTATGTTGTCTGTATACCTTTATGTTATAAATTCCTGGTTATGATGAAAGAATTGCTGTTTTTTGTCAGAAGTAAATCCACGACAGATGATGTGGAAAGTCCCTTAACCACCTCACAGCATATTCCCAAGTGGTTGTATTCACACAGAGTTTCACCAATAACATTTACCATTTTGGTACACTTTTGTTAGGAAACTCTGGGACAATAATTGCCAAATGGGACCAAACATACCTTATATGTCAAGGAATAAAGTGAGTTAAAGCATATTAAGTAATCATTTGTGTCATAATTTGCCATAGAATGAAGACCTAACCAAAGACTTTTCAGTTGAACTGGAAGGATATCTAGTACTCACTTAGGACTCAAAGACTTTTGATTCCAAAGTTTTAAATAATTGATCAAACAAGTAAATTATTCCTTGATCACTGTGTGGTCAAGGCTGACTTTCGTACTTCAATTATCACTTTAATCTACATAATAATCCTCGGTCAACGATTTCTGGATAATAGACACAACAAAATATAATAGAAACAAAATTTGGAAAGATATTGAAAGCTGAAAGCAAAGAAAGTGCTTACTCGACTAGACATTTTAAGAATCAGGGATAAACGTCTTGTGGTTCAAAAAAGACGGATATTCAGAACAAGAAGAAGCAGAAGTCCGCATATTCATCAAGGTTTTTCATTTATGGGAGTTTTCAGGATTGTGGGTAGGTTTTGTGGTTTTAAACATATTCTAAGCATATGTTACAAAAGCCTGAACTGCGACAGTTATTGGATTTAGGATCGAACAGATTCCTTAATACAGAGGCACGTCTTGTAATCTGTGTGGATTAAGACTAATAAGCTTGCAAGTCAAAAGTGTGATGAAAAGAAGTCAGAAACTAATGTTCCTCCTGAAATATACCATAGTTTCACAAACTAAGGATTGGATCAAAAGTGTATGATAGTGAAGCATGTGATGTATTCAGTTGTGATGTCCAGACAAAGCAAATTCGATCGTCATCTGGAGTAAAGTACTGTAGTCCAATGTGAACTATTAGTAGTTTGGAACCAAGAAACATTTGCAACCTCAGTAGGAGTAGAACATGCCTTATTGTCAGATATATGAGGAAACAGGGTTTAAAGCAGGTTGGGGTTATAACTTCATGTAGCTGCATGTCCTTCGAGTAACTTACACAACAAATTTCACTTTTACTTACTATACCAAAACTGTTTGATATTAATTAATCATATGAGACAAAATTTCGACATCGTAAGTAGACCAAATAACAATAGTACAATAAATATAAACATACACAACTAAAATAAGAGCGATACCACCTGTACACATTCTCCAAAAAAGTGAACTAGGGTTCACTGACTAAGGAATTCGGCTTCGGCGGCTAAACGAGTGAGCTTAAAGTCCTCCATCCATTGTTTCACACTTATTTGGTGATTTCCACTGTGCCGAATCAAATTCAAAGTTTGAGTAACGCTAGAATTCTTGATACCGGAGGATTATATGAGCAAAAGTAACTTACATAATTGACCAGGTTCAATTACTTATTACTGCATTGTAAATTCAGCTAATGGCCAACCAGGCTTTCTAGTTAATCAATAACCCTGAAAATAGCTCGATCTAAAGCTTCGTTTCATTGCTTGATGAGAACTTCAAAAACGATTTCAAGAAAACAGGTGCAGTTAACAACCTCACCTAAAACTGCCTGTTATTTCGTATGCATGACGTTAAGGATGGAAAGTCTCGTCTAAGGTTGTTTTGATCACCAAGACATGGAGTTTGTTTTGAAACTAGTTCCTTTTGCAAGTTTTATTCGATGCCTATATATAGACATCAAATAAAAAAATTTTGCATGGTACATGTGACACCACAAAGTCTTAGTTGCAAGTACTGGCAACTAGAACGTTTTCAAAATTTTTTAGAAACAATATTAAAGTATACATTTTCATTTAAAACGAAAACACATACTTTAATACATGTGAATTTTCAAGAAATCAATTTCTGATGTCAAAAAACATCTAATAAACACGACTAAGTAACTTCAAGGTACAACTTTAGTCTATTAAACGGATTTAAAATAATTAAAACGCTCAACCAGGATTCGAAGTATCAGTCTTTCAAAAAAAAGAAACTCAAAAAGACGACCCGACGATTGGACTTTTCATTTACGTGCGGTGTAATAATATTACAGATCATTTTAAACTTTTAAACAACAAAATGATTAGATCCAGTTTTTGAGAATTAGGATTCCCTTTTTTATATTTCTGAAATTATCCATACTGCTTAAAAAAGCCTGCCTACAACTAATCAGCATAGTCCGAATGTGAAAACCTAATTAAAGCAGTGGTCACAGTGCATTTCGTGCAATTTATCGATGCTTGTAATGAGACAAGAAGTTAGTATGCACCGTAATAAATGCCTATGCATGCTTACCATAAACTTGGAGTGTGTTTTGAACTAAAGCAAAAAACGTTTTATGAAATTGAGTAGGCTGATAAAAATAAACTTAGAAAAGTCGATGTACAATGCAAAGTACTAACCAGAATTAGGAAATGTGGAGACTGAGACGACTTCAAGACCACCATTTGTGTTTAAATCAAACCTGCAACTGTCTGCTAGTTCAGAAGAAGGCAAATGTTTGTCCGAACGTTTCTTGCCATTGTGATTGAAACGCCTAAATGGACTGAGAAACATATGCGCCAAACGTTTTTGCTTTGTGGAAATATTTGATACACGACTATCGGAATGAAAGATTGTGTGAGCTGCCATAGTCCACTAAAAAGAAACAGTAACGCCACTTTCGTAAAGAGGCACTAGGCCGTTTTTATGTCCAATTTATTTGTGAAAGTTGGTTTCAAATTATAAAACGAACATGATTATGAATGATCCCTAGAATGTTCTGAGATGAAATCGTTAACTTGTTGTTTCTTGAGATCTTCGTCTTTGTTGTATGTAAGAGGTTCTAATTACGGATAAGCATATATTTTGTTCGTCTCATAAAACTAGGAGGAAAGTAAATATTGGTAAGTTATAAGTGTTACGACAAAACAGTTAATCCAATTACCACCTCCAAATACATTGAAAATACAGCAAATTTAGAGCCTTGTTGCAAGCAAATAAGTGGTTTCTGTTACTATCTTTTGAGGTAGTTAATACTTTAGTTTACCGATCGCAAACATGAAATGGTCACATATATTCCTTGCTTGATAGCTCGGTAGTCCGTAATATGTATGTAATCGAATATATAGTTACAAGAGTTTGAAGATATATTTGGAAGGTGAGTCGCAAAGAATGACACATGAACCGACTAGTGGCTGTGAGGATCCCATACCATGGTGTACCTAATCGTGATCTAAAGATGATGTTTGACGGAACACATTCAGCCAGGATTTGTCAGTAAGACTAATTATGTCGGCGTCAGTCGTAAAGAACCACTTATTTCAAGGATTTGGGAGACAGGGTGTATCATACTAGCGTTCCAATCCCAATTAGAATGAAGCGAGAGCAATCGTTTCTGCCATCTTTGCAAGCAATGACGTTCGGCATGCTTCGTTCTGTGTTTTTCCAACAGCTTTTTAGTGTTCCTGCAATATTCAGTTTTTCGGGATGCCAAAATCCTGTAATTTATGTGGTGATCTAGATGTTCGCGCTCATTTTTTCGAATTACTTGGTTTCCTCGGTTTTCACTACGATTAATATTCAGGTCGGTGCATTCCTTCAGAAGAGTTTATGTGTTTTATGTTACAGAATTTTAATACATTTTATTTTAAGTATTTTCTTGTATATATCGGACATTAGTGCAATTGTTTTCTCACCTAAGATCAGTGTTGCTGCGGCATGCGATTTTCTAACCGTCCGTACCAATACTGAGTGTTCAGCTATGGTTACCAGATATATATATATGTATATATATATGTTAGGTTTGATAGACCAGTGATCTGACAATCTAAGACCAAGTAGAGATGCTGTCGATCTCTTGAGGAATGTTGTTTATTGAAAATATACCATATAACATTTTTACATGGAATGGACCCATCACATGTTGCGTGAAGGCAAGCTGAAAGAGGAAAGTTCCGAAAACCGCTATCATTATATGTAGATTTGTTGTTTAGGCCATAAGAGGAAACCGGAGGGTCACAGTCAGAGAGTAAATGGGAAAAATAATTATTATACTTACTTCTTTATATATCAAGGTTTACCTGTTGTTTAGCCATGTTCCGCTTGGTGTATGATTTGCACATCACCAACGTAGATGATCTGTATCGGATGGTTGAGGTCTACTCGAGTTAGACGAGAATAGTGTGAATGACAGCTAACTTCAAAGTCACACCCCACGGTAAGTACCTTACGTCGACTACGCTCTCGTCGAATCCAGGTGACCGTACAACGCAAGCGACGTTATCACAGAAGTATGTTAGCAGGAGTGGGTTCAAGAAACAGAGTGCGACCATCACCTCATGGGTCCGTCAATGGTGTGCAATTAACTGACGTGCGTTAGTTGTACTTGACCTTGATAAAGATCGGTGGACTCTTCTATATTCGGTGATATAACTGCTGGATGAATTGGCAAGAACCTATTGACATTACATTGGCACTACAATATCATCCGGTACACAATAGCTTCATACATTTTGGTTCACAAACATTCTTGCAATATGAAGTATCTAACAAAATTTTCAATATCAATTGTTATTTGTCAAGATTTATCTACTTTTAACGTCGTTCTTACTCCCGAAGTCTGCGTATGGTGCAGCAAACAAGCATTTTATCTTTATTGTTATGTGAAACCACCTTGAGACCTGAGCTATACAAAGTCCAAATTATATTTCGGGATAACTTTCATGCAGTTTCACTGGCCTTTACATTCTATAACTCTGTAGATCTTCATAAAATTCAATATAACACCTTTCAAATACAATAAGCCCACATTTTCCTTTCAAACTGCCTCGAACCTGCTGAGATAATATTCTTATACTATATTTCAGGTAATCAATGGAGACAGTTCTCTTAAAATTCATCTGCTGTATGTCACCATTTTACTCCAATTTTTTAACTGTTATGTGTTCTGTCTTCGAAAAATAAAAGCATTATATTACATAAAACAAATAAATATTTGCTACAAAGGCGATGACGAAAGTTGTTGCGCACTTAACGGGACTGTCGTCTTATGTCCACTGAGAAGCGAAGCAAACGCGTAGATCGGTGTACTGTGCCTACCCGATTATAAGTGAATTCGAGGCATTGAACACATATCATAGGACATTGGAATTAGCAGCTGTGAGATCGGACACAGAATACTCCTTAAAGATGTCATCTTTATAGATGAGGATGATTAGGAAACTTATTAAGCATGTCAATCTACCGGCTCCTACAGGTTTTCAGAAGACTATGAGTGCACTGGTCTGTTTTATCTGATAATATATGCACGGATCTGGGTCTCCGACGTGCACTTTAGCAGGTTCTCCGCAAACCAAAGAAACAAATATATTATGTACTACGTTTAATTTTCACCCATTACACGTGAACTAAACTCAGAAAAGCTCGTATTTCATGGATCTCTTACAACAGTTAACTCTATGGATTAAAACACAGATTTATAACCAGCATCAATTCTGTTAATTAGTGGGTATCAATGAACAGTCATACTACGTGTCCATTTACAATATTTACATTTATGATGCAAAGCTGGGGTCCTAGTTATTCTCCCTGAAACTAAAGGGTAAAACAAGCAACTTATAAATAATGGCAGTGGTTGTAAAACTAAAGTAAGTATATGTAAATATGTACGTGAAGCAAGTAAATAAGTAAATTAAACTACATGTTTTTAAGCGAAGAAGAATTTACGCAGCTGTGATTTACTAACTTCTTCACGGATATACAATAAAGGTTAAGACAGCTCTTACAAACCCGTGCAAGCATATTATGTGCTAAATACGGTGTTGTAAATCCATTGTCCTTTTGCTTTCATTTATGTATTCCAGTGCATTTTCTTTCCACTTTAGAGAAAGATATACAGGGTGAGTCAATGTTTGATAGAATAACAGTACCAGCGGTTAAACAGATCTTTACTGTCTATCCACAGACAGCTGTATTTAATTAAAACATAGAACACTACTCTTTCAAGAACGGTCTGCTGCCCTTTCCCAGGAAAGTGCCAACATAATCAGTCAGGTATGTAGCTGTTGGTGTTAACTCTGAGGAAATTTTTCATTAGTAGTGATCATGAAATGTGGTCGATGCCTGACATATAGTCTACAAACGCATGAAGAACATACCAATCACCTTTTTAAAACCAAACAATATATTGTAAGGCACGGCGACAGTAGCATGCATGGGTGATTTCTTGTATTTGTAAGCGAACCGATTAAGAACAGCATTCTAACTTAAAGCTGGCTGGTATGGGTGTTGCCATAGTTATTACGTCCGAATTTCACTCCTGGTGCCGGAATCCCTACGCTCGAGAGTGCTGAAGCTATTCCACATTGGTCATCCAGGTATAAAGCGTATGAAATCCATCGCCAGAAGCTATGCTTACTGGCCCCTCATGGACCAGCACATCGTGGATCTAGTAAGCAAATGCTGGCAGTGTCAGCAGGCAGCGAAGTGTAATGCGAGAATACCGCCGCTCCCATGGCCACAGCCTGAGTATCTCTGGTCCAGGATACATGTCGACTTTGCCGGTCCAATCAACGGAACCACTTATCTAGTTGTGGTCGACGCCTTTCCAAAATGGCCGGAGATTGTACCCATCATGCCACCAACGACCAGCCAAACTCTGAAACACTTGCCGGAGTTGTTCGCCTACAAAGGATTACAAGATGTGATTGTATCCAACAACGGCTCTCAATTCATCTCAACGCAGTTCCAAGAGTTCTGCAAACACCTATCTATCAAGCATCTTCGCGCCCCACCTTACCACCCACAATCGAACGGGCAAGCAGAGAGATTCGTAGATACATTTGGGGGCGCTTTGACCAAGTCAAAGGGGGAGGGAACGCCAGTGGAAACGTTGCAGAACTTCTTGTTCGTCTACAGAACGACCCCTAACGACATGCTGCTGGAGCAGAAGTCCTCCGTAGAGATCCTCATGGAAGAAGATCGAGGACCATCCACAATCTAATGCTTCCGAAAATCACACCACCGCCATCTCAAACCACGTCCCAGAAGCTACCGACGTACAAGGTTGGATGCCCAGTGTTCGCTCTATCCCCAAACATAAAGCATCCATTTACGACACATGTTGAGTTTCGACGATGGTAGAGCTGCCTCATGTCACCCTCAAGTTCAGCTGATGGCCAGCCATCGGCGACGTAGTTCATCGTTTTCCTAATGATGGGGTCGTTTCTGGAAGCAGTTTGTATCTCAGATTCTGAGACTGGCAAGGAACGAACAACAGTTGTCAGGTAGCATTGCGCGTGGTCTTCTGTCGAAAGAGAAGCAATAACCGCATCTTCATCGGTCGTAGGGTGTTCACTGATGAGTTGTGACAATGCGTCTACCTGACCAAAATTTTGGGTGAGTTGATACTGAATATCGAAATCCTAACCCAAAAGGATCAAGGCCCATCGCTGGAGATGGTTTGCAGAGTGGGCCGGAACGCCAGACTTCGAACCAAATATTGCAAGGAGAGGCTTGTGATCAGTTGGGAGAGTAAACCTTCGACCGTAAAGGAACTAGTGAAAACGACGCACTGCAAAGACCAGGGCAAGATCCTCCTTCTCTATTTGGCTGTATTTTCTCTCTGCTGGGGTTAATGTGCACGATGCATGCATAGTGGCTTTCTCTGTCGCGTCGGGGAACTGGTATGAAATGACAACACTGAGCCCAAAGGCTGAAGCGTCTGCGGCCACGATGATTGGCAAGGACGGATCGTAGTGCGTTAATAGTAGTTCCGAGCTAATAATTGTCTTCAACTTGCAAAAGGCGGTTTCACACTCCTTTGTCCAGTTCCAGCTAGTATCCTTATTCAGAAGATAATTCAGTGGAGCGCGTATATCATACATTGATGGGACGAAAGCTGAGTAGTAACTGACTAATCCCAGAAATGACCGGAGAGCAGAGATACTGGTAGGAGTGGATATGGTTTTTATAGCTCGGATGTTCTCGGGGTCTGGTCTGCGACCTGCAGCATCAAAGATGAAACCCAAATACTTCACGGACTACAAGTAAAGCTGGCATTTTTCCGGGCTGTTGTGCGTTCTCGCAGCTGTTCTGACGTTGTGGCAACAATCAGGATGTCATCAAGATAAGTTGCGACCCACAGGATACCCGACAGAATGGTATCCATTAGTTGCTGGAAAATAGATGGGGCTGTCTTAACTCCAAACGGTAGTCGATTCTACTGGAACAGGCCACGATGTGTACTAGCGGTGAGTAGCTCTCTCGATTCTTCAGCCACCACCACTTGTAAATAGGCATCAGCAAGATCCAGCTTCACAAAGTACTTTCCACCATTCAGCATAGTGAACAAACCTGCCGGGACTGGCAGCGGGTGGTGATACTGTTCTAGGGCTGCGTTGAGACCTGTGGAAAAATCTGCACATATTCGGATTGTACCATTAGCTTTCTTGATAACAACAATGGATGCTGCCCACGCGGAATAAGAAACAGGAGTGATAACTCCCTGACGTTGAAGGCGATTAAGTTCTCCATCAACTTTCGATAATACAGCGTATGGTACTGGTATCTTTGGACGAAAAACAGGTTTAACCCCAGGTTTCAATCGAAGTGTTGCTTTCATGGCTGAGCACCGACCCAAAACAGCCTGGAAAACGGTCATAAACTCCGTCATTAGTCCCTTTGAATATGCTTTCGGGTCATGGGGTTGTTTTACTAGATGATACACGGTGTTTAACGGGACGTCAGCTAAATGCAGCTGGTCAAACCAATCTAAGCCAAGTAAATTAAGATGAAACATACCCCAGTGAACGTCGAATCGCGAAAAGACACTCTACAATGTAGTTGACCCAACAAACGTAAGTAATTACCGCATGCCGTACGAGGTTTTTGTGTTGTTGTCACCATACGTGATCTGCCCATTTTGATCCAAGATTTGTGTGAGAGAATCGTCACGTCTGATGCCGTATCTATTTGCAATCTAAATGGATGCCCATTAATATTAATGGTAATAAATTTCCTCTCACCTTGGGTTGAGTTCTGATAGGTTGCTACAAGACTCAACGAATTTGTGCATGGCCTAGGAGCAGACTTTCTAGTACTTCTGGGGCGATTCGGCTTCTTTTTTGGGCAAAATCCACCTTTGTGGCCCACAGTTTTACACTTCCTGTAACGATGTTGTTTATATGGGCAGCTTCGAACATAATGCCACGCACCACAGTGCCAGCATGGAGCAGGAAGGTTCGACCTCGCTTGTTGGGTTGAGTTAGAGTGAGATGAACTAGGTATAGCTGGGGCGGATTGAGACGGTTTCGTTGGCTGTTGGACTACATGTACTTCAGGGCGATCAGTAGCATCACGTTGAACCATAGTAGTGTCGTGCTGCAGATTAATTAGACGTTGATTTTCGTTCGCAATGTCATCAAGAGTCAGCTTAGGGCCTTGATCCAATCGACTGAACAACCGTGTTCTAATGTCACTGAACTTTTGCGACTGGAGGCTGCAGATGAGGATGAGGGCTTTGAACTGATCTTCAGTTAGCGACTTCAACCAAAAGCGTTCGCATTCGCGGTTGACAATGCCCACATGCGTCAGAAAATCATTGTCTTCGTTCATAATCAGCTTCAAACATAGGTAGCGTGTGTTGAACAGTGGGGAGTTATCTCCGGACTGTTGGCTCAATGACTGGACAGAGTCCGAGAATGAGCGATCGCGTGGGCTTAGAGGCAGAATCAGGTTACAATATCTATCCAGTTCACCTGGACCCAGCTTTCGAAGCAGCAAACGGACCTTCCAAGCATCATGTTGATTGGCGAAATCAAATCTGAATAAATCTTCATAACGCCGAGACCACATATCAAACGTGACATTAGATTCAAGATCGTAATGAAACTCAGAAAGGCTGCTCTCGATACCATCAGATGAAGGTGCAGTAGTGGTAGGATTAGAAGTGCTTGGTTGGACACTGGTCGTAATTTTTGTTTCTGTTAGCATCTGGATAGGTTTCATCTGCTGCCCGAGCAATAATTCCACTTTTAAAAGATCCGTATGTACGCCAGCCTCGTCGCCAATTGTTATATCTGAAGCGTGTCGAATTCACTAGTTAGCGAACGGAACAAAGACTTGTGACCAGAGATCGATAAGCTAGCTATTCTGACGCGACCCAAACCCAGCTAACTAGAGTAAGAAGTTCAAGTTGGAAGCGAGGAAAATATACTCCGTAGCAGCCCGAAGCACAGCAATCATAAGGGGAAAAATCAAACGTATATATACAGCAATAAGTTGTCCTTGGGCTGCATTACAAAATAGCACACTCAAAGATACAATGGACCAATAGCGTTTAAGACATTTTACAAGTGGGAAATTCGACCCGAAGGTGAAAAGAGCGCTTTTGGCGCGAAAACAAAGAAATTCAAATTCTCAAAATGAAATCACAAAATCGAGCTATTTACCAAGTAAGTTCTGGGGATTTGACATCCCCAACAGTTTGTGAGGCATTATCGATTGATCTACTCCTAATGTACCACCACAACTTATAATTGGACCGTATTCCAATTCAGGTACTAAAGTTTGCTTGTAAATTACAGGTAATCAACCCACATATATATTATTCTAACAATTACAAAACAAACCTTCAACTATTAGGTTTCTGGAGCAAAACCTTCAAAATACCAAACCAAAAAGAGTGAAACCAAAATGTCCAAAGTCAAAGTTATAGACAAGTAAGCCCAAAATTTGAGTAAAACAAATTGTGATTATTGGAGGTGTTTGAATTACCATACTGAACAGGGATCCCTGAAATAGCGCAACTTAAACGAAATAGAGCTAGGCGAACACAGGCGAATGTTTTTTATTTAGATTTTGAAATCAGGAAGACATCAAGTAAAAAAGAATCATTAGTTGATACAAACACTACAACCGCCGTAGCTTAAATTGAAATCTAAGTTTTTGTAACCAATTTAACGTCTCCTTAGGTTAACTATATGTCTTTCAGACTGTGTATTGGGTACAGACCATGTATAATCTAGAATATGCTTATTAGTATTAGAATTAACAACTGCTTTTCACGTTAAAATACGCAAGGCCATTATTCCAGTTATCGGATAAATATGCATTGATATGCGTATTCAACATATGTGACTCATCTAGGCTTGATTCACCTGCGAAACAATCAAACGGGAGATACGCATCTGCCTAACACTCATTAAAGCAATCTTGAACGTAATTTGAATTTTCTGCCTGTCCAAGCTTCACACTTGGGTAAACTGGTTCTCTGACTGCTTTGGGAAAACTTGCTATTCTCTCTGATTTGTCGTGCCACCGGCTAGGGATTTAACTTGACAAACGGCGACTATGAGAATATCTAACATCTGATACAGATGTAAGGAATGTAAGGAAATGAGCCACAGTATTAACATCCTCAACATCTCGCAAGTCATAGTTCGGATTTCAATATTTTGCATTAAATTTTCAAAGCATCCAAATCCAAATGTACGTTCAACTGTTTCATCACAGACTCCATTGAGATGTTAATGTGATGATTAGTAGTATTTGAATTGTTGTACGAACTAGGGACCCCCGAAATAGCTCAATTTGAACCAAACCGAACTAGGTACAAACAAACTTACGTATTGCATTTAGAATTCAAAGTCAGGGAGTCATCATGTACAAAGGAATTATTGGTTCATACAAACACCATACAAGTGCATACAAAACACAGTGAAACTATCAATATTCGAAATAAAAGTTTTCAGCCACTAAAATATTTTCAGCCCTTCTCGTAACAATGGTTTCTCTGTCGTTTGCAGTGAAGATCAAGTTATTACTATAGGTCTATATCATTACCGTCTTACGTGTTACTTAGTAATGAAGTGAATTAGTGATATGTCAGAGGGATACATAATTATCACATCCCCGATTCCTCTCGTACCACACAAGTTCTAAACTCTCAACTTCAGCTTTTGGAATCTAGTTACTCACACAAAATCTCATATTGATCACTTTACTACTTCGACGCTCAAGTATATCAGCAAAAGTGGAAAATTAAGCGACTCCAGTTATCAAATTTACGTAATTTACTACTTTCTCTAAGCACTATTATTATATTGACTGAACTGAATTTTACGACTATCGAATATACCAAACTATAAATGTGTCGCAATTTTTGTTTAATTTGAACAGAAATTTTACTTAAAATAGCTGATTATAGATAATTAAGCCCATAAGCTCAAAAAATAAACTGTAGATCATAAGGACTTACCTAAGAAGTACAAACCATAAAACCGCAGTCAAAGCAAACTTCACAGCATAATGTAATATTTGAGAGGAAATTACAAAAAAATATGATGAATCCATTGACCATGTGGAAGTAAGCATAGTCGCCATTCCAGCCTATGATGCATCTAGTTGTCGTGACAACGTTGAGTGTATCTCCACCTATAGGCAGCCTTTGAGCTACAATAAAGTGACCTTAAGATGACTCAACATACTAGGATCAGAAAAAGGTATCAAATAGTATGAGGAGTCAAAATCGTGTTTTAGAGTTAGAATTAAATGTTAATAATTCAAGTAAAGGTTTTCATCAAGGGTTGACGTCAGCTATGACGGCAGAATGTTTCTCAAATATTTGGATATCACGCCAAAACCCAGGACTTGCTATCATTAATTCCACTGGTTTGTCTGTGAATTATAGTCTCACCTGGGTAAAGTTTAATAATAGGATAGTCCTCTCTCGGTAATTCCAAGTAGTTCTGTAAGTCTTTGAGATTGATATTGACCTCCTTAGTTTGACATGAAATGCGTGAGTGTAATCTACCACGTGATAAATATTCTCACTTTTGTGACCTTCGCAATTCTTTGTTGAATCATGTTACATATTACCCTGGGAAAGGAAAACAGTATTAACTAAAAGAGAGTTTGAGCGATCTTGTTCGTGTAATTTATCACGACTAAGCAAAGTATTAGAAATTTTCACTGACTGGAAATCAAGCTCGTTCATCGCCTCACAGCCAACACATGCTATTTTAATTTCTTGGAATGAACGTTTGGGTTCCTGAAATAATTCCCTCTCTTAATTCGGAATATTTACCCCAGCAATTAACCAATCAAGAGGTTGAATTTCTAAGTGTTATATTCGGACGAGAATAAGTGAATGACAACTGTTAGGAATTACTTATGGACAATATTATACGTATATTTTTATTATATGACTACAATGTGATAATATTATATTTATAATCACATTCCCTTAATTTTAAGCTTTCATTTGACTCATTGACCATTGTCATACGGTTTACTATTCTTGAGATATTCTTTATTTGTTAGTTACAGTTTCTCACAACCACAGCCACTTTGGGTTAGGTCTTGTACAAATGTTATTTTCTATCCTATGGTGTGATGTGGTCTGATTTGTTCGTATATAAACCGAGTATGTTTGAAATATATGGTTCAAATCGCGGAGGCTGAGATTTGTGTTTTGGATTTAACAGGCAGGGCTAGGCGGAAAAAGCACCAGTTGGGACTCTAAGCTGTTCGTACTGGTGTATGAGTCATGCGTTTGGTCGTATAAGTCAGCGTATCTAAATTGGCAATCGTATTTCGCGAAAATGGTACAGATAAGAACATAACACAGACCAGCCTCCCAAATCGCACGTTGTGGCCTGTTTCTGTAGTTCAAGTATAAAGCCTTTAACTTTCTGATCATTTTGTCACATCATATTATAAAATTTTGATCTATCTTTATTCAAAGCTAACACACTGAACATGACTGAAAAGTTGATTTCTCTGAACAAGCTAACAAGCGGGTTATAAGCCTCTTCGTCAATGAATGTCAGGAAATTAGCTGTAAATTTGTCATCTCTAATATCTTTTCTAATTATTCACCAAATTTTAAACCATCTCATTTAGTTTTCAAAGAAATTGAATTAATATACAATTGTCTAATCACAGTCATATTCGTGACGCCAATATGATGATTAGAAGTATCCCAACTGATTTGTTGACTAAGAATTCCGGAAATGGTGAAATTTAAGGCAGTTAGAACTAGATGAGCACAACTGGACGGATTATATTTGAAATTCGTAATAAGCGCGCGACCAAGTGCAAAGGAATTGTCAGTTAGTACAGATGCCAAAAACTTCAATCAAAATAATCGTCGAAAAGTTAGAGTTCTTGAGTGCTAAATGTCTTACGGTACTATGAATGAAGTAATTTTGGGAGCTATGTTAAAAAATGCCAATCATTTGTACATGACAGTGTAAAATGGATCTAAAATTTATCAGTCAATTAGTTTACAATTAACCAATTTATATCTCATTTAGACATGAACCAGCAACCACCCGTGAATAACTTTATATTGCAAGCAAATGTACGAAAATGTCTAATGACCTAATAATAAATGTATCTTTTGTGATACTTTAATGAGTAGAAAATTGTATTTCTGACTTTTCGTGACTTGATTTCAGTCACTTCTTCGAAGAAATAAATTACCGAAATAAAATTAACATAAGTCTATATAGTATAAAGAAACCAATAAAGAATATTTTCATTACAATCAAAATCGTGATAGCTCTGAATATGTCAATGTCAAGTTATTCTTAATCAAGATAAACATTTATGGCTTGTCACCGTATTAATTTTCGCGTCAAAACGTGAGTATGACAAAGGTATGCATTTGTAATATGAAGTAGTGGGGTTGAGATCGGGTATCTGTGTGTTGTTTGGATAAACAGTCCAAGATAGATGAATATTTTGGGCGTTTTTCGTATTGAGGGCAAAGGGATTCAGCATTATGTTTATGGTTGGAAAATCTTCCTGGATTATTTTGATATCGATTTGATGATTATTGAAATAGAATGTAATCGCTTACATAAGCCTGTTACTCCTGTGTAAGATCATTGGCCGCCCATCATCATTCTCCATCCAACTCTGTCCCGGACAATCCCTTTCCAGTTACTATTCATCTTTTTCATGTCTGCTCCCGGTTCTTAACATAGTGTGTTCTTTGGCCTTCCTCTTTTCCGTTTCCCTCCAAGCTTCCAAGTTATCGCTTGCTTCGTGCATTTTGACGATTTCAGCAGTGTATGTCCTATCCGCTTCTAGTGTCTTTTCTGAGCTTCCTCTTCAGTTAAAAGCTAGTTTGTTCTGTCCAACGGTAAGCTGTTACTGATGCTGTCCGACCAACGGATATTGAGTGTATTGTGTAGACAGTCGCTTACAAATATTGTACTTTTTTGATTGTGATTGTAGTAGTTCTCCAAGTCTCAGCTCTGTACCATAGAACTGTCTTGACGGTTGTATTGTACATTCTGGCCTTGGTATTGGTTGAGAGTTGTTTTGAGTTCCATATGTTCTTCAACTCTAGGATTAATGTCCTTGTTTTGTTAATCCTTCCCTTTACGTTTGCATCGATGATGCTGTCCAGGTACGTGGAAGTTTCCATCTCTCCCAGAGTTTCTCCATCAATTATGATTGTGTTGGTGTCCTCCGTGTTGTATTTGAGGATGCTGCTATTTCCCCTATGTATGTTGAAGCCTACTGCCTCGGCCGCTTTTGTGACACTGGTCGTCCTGACCTGCATTTGTTGGTGTATATGGTATAGAAGAGTTAGGTCATCTTAGTAGTGCAAATCGTCTAGTAGCACCCTAACTGTACATTGTATTTTGTGCTTCCCCTCAAATATACTGCTTGCTTAAATTTAGTTTACATGCGTTTTTCAGAGGGACGAATTCGCTGCATCCAATAGTGCTTTGTAATCTTTTCAAAGAAAGACTATTTCAAAAGTAGAAGGGAAATTCTACAAAATTTTCGATTCCAACGGAACGTTTCTTATCAGAAGGAAATACTTTTTATCTTAATTATCAGAAGGGGATTAGTGGAGATTTAGTATTTTTCATTTTATCTGCCTAATCGATGGATGCACTTGTACAAACTTTATTTTTCATCAGGAGGCTTAAATATGTGGTGAATTTACCTCCACGCTAATAAATTAATATATTTTATATCTATATAGAACTCTTTTGAGACTAATTTTTAAACGTCACTTTTTATAGGAAATTTACTTCACGCTCTAGAAAAGTAAATATGTTCAGTTAAAAGTCATTTGAAAGTTAACAGGAGCACTGGTTTGATTGGATTATGAGAATAATGTACGTGAATATCCCTAGTATCTTAAAGAGTTCGTAAAAATAGGGAATAGTAGAAAATGAACGAGTTATGGTCGACTGGAATAAAGTATCAAAAATTGAGTATCCATAAAGTGAAACAGTAGCAACAGCTACATGATGGGATATTTCTAACTAATTTGTTGGTTTTCAAACAGTAAAACATCCTCTAACAATCAGAACCAAGACTATATAAAAAAACTGCTGTTTGTGTGTAAGGCCTCAACTCTAGTTACTACTCAGGAATCATTATACTCAATTTAGTAAACATTACTTGATGAGAGTAAAATCTAATCATAGCGTACGTAATAAATGAATAGACCAAAACAACAAAACAAACCACCATTAATGGGTGCGACGCTTCAAAATCAGGTGATTTTTCTCCCTATGGAGTGAAGTGGGTGAAGAAAACTGTCCAAAAACTGGTCTTCCAGATGTTACAATCTTGGCGGTTAAGTTTTAGTGACTGGTGCTATATCAAGCCAACATGGATTGTTCTAGCTTCTGGACAGTCCAATTTATTCATTCTTTCCAAGCCACATTTTGACCTGATTGATTATTTGCTTATTAACCCTGACTACTTTTATATGTCTCTTTGGATCAACGAGTGTACGAAATATACATATTCACAAATTCATTATCGTATTCGACTTATTTTATTGGGTTACACTCCGACACAAATGAAAAATATACGAAGATTGACAGCATGTTTATTTTAACAAAAGTCAACATATGGTTTAACTGAAGTCAGATACAGAATCATTAAAAAGTGTACCTACGAACTCAGACTTATAACTGTCTCTTCACAAATCAGATTTCAAATAACCTAGTGATACAATCTGAAGCACTAACTGAGATATCTAAGTTCTTTGTGATATTTTTGTAGCCCTGTATCTGACTGCATTTAGGTCGTATGGCGTTGTTATCGAAATATACATCCCAGTTGTCCTTGAATATAATTATCGACTTAGATCGCGATAGAGACTAAAGGAATAATATACGTCCGATACTACAATGAATTTGTGAATAGGTATATTTCGTATACTCGTTGATCCAAACAGACATTCAGAATGAAGAGAGAGAGATCAATGTGGAGGAGGCCAGTGAGCCGATTCATTTTCGATCAAGCGTGACTCAGTACTTATAGTCTGAAAAAATAAGTTACAACCACGTCACGAAGATGGTGAGCAATGAACATGCATATGACAATATAAAAGCAGTTAGGTTTAGTAAAGTAATGAACGATAATACAAGTGGTAGAAAACGAATATATTTGAATACAAAATTACAAAACATCAGGGTAAAATCTGAAAACCACACCGTAAATACTTTATTTGCAAAATGTCAGTAAATTGTCTCAAACTTGACTGTTCCTTCTGCAATTATTAGTCAATCGTCTCAGACTTACTTACTTACGCCTGTTACTCCAAATGGAGCATAGGCCACCGACCAGCGTTCTCCAACCCAATCTGTCCTGGGCCTTCCTTTCTAATTCTATCCATCTTTTGTTCATTCTTCTCATGTCTGTCTTTATTTCTCGGTCTCATGTGTTCTTTGGTCTTCCTCTTTTCCCTTGGCCTTCAGGATTCCATGTGAGGGCTTGCCTTGTGACGCAGTTGGCTGCTTTCCTCAGTGTGTGTCATATCCACTTACAGCACTTCTTCCTGATTTCTTTCTCCGCTGCAATCTGGTTTGTTCTCTCCCACAGTAGGTTGTTGCTGATAGTGTCTGGCCAACGGTTCCGAAGTATTTTGCATAGACAACTGTTAATAAACATCTGTATCTTCTGGATGGTGGCTTTCGTAGTTCTCCAGGCTTCCGCCCCATGTTGTAGAACGGTCCTGACATTTGTATTGAAAATTCTGATCTTGGTGTTGGTTGACAATTGTTTCGAGTTCCAGATGTTCTTCAGTTGTAAATATGCTGCTCTTACTTTGCCGATCCTCACCTTCACATCTGCATCAGATCCACCGTGTTCATCGTTGAAGCTGTCCAGATGTGTAAAGGTTTTTACATCCTCCAAAGCTTCTCCGTTAAGTGTGATTCGATTGGTGAATGCTGTACTGTATCGGAGAGCCTTGCTTTTCCCTTCGTGCATATTGAGACCTACTGCTTCTGAGGCTGCTGCTACACTGGTCGCCTTCTCCTGCACTTGTTGTTGCTTGTGTGATAGAAGAGCCAGATCATCTGCGAAGTCTAAATCGTCCAGCTGCATTCTAGCTGTCCATTGTATCCCGTGCTTCCCTCTAGATGTTGACGTCTTCATGATCCAGTCGATCACCAGGAGAAAGAGAAAGGGTGAGAGTAAGCAACCTTGTTTGACACCGGTCTTTACCTCAAACGAGTCGGTGAGTTGTCCTCCATGCACTATTTTGCAGTTTAATCCATCGTAGGAATTCCGTGTGATATTGACTATCTTCTCAGACACACCGTAGTGTTGAAGAAGCGTCCATAGTGTTATCCTGTCCACGCTATCAGATACTTTCTCGTAATCGATGAAGTTGGTGTAGAGATGAATTCCATTCAATTGATTGTTCCACAATGATACGTAGATCTGCGATTTGATCTGTAAACGATCGATCTTTACGAAATCCAGCTTGTTGATCTCAAAGTTGGGCGTCTACGGAGTCCTTCATTCTGTTTCACAATACCCTGTTGAAGACTTTTTCTGGTATTGAAAGAAGAGTCACACCTCTGTAATTCTTACACCTGAGATCACCTTTCTTTGGTATCTTGTTCAGGTGTCCTTCTTTTCAGTCTGTTGGCACTTGTTCTTCATCCTAAATATTACTGAAGAGAGTGTGGAGTATCTTTGCAGTTGATGCTATATCTGCTTTCAGTGCCTCTGCCAGGATGTTTTCTGGTCCTGCTGCTTTGCCGCTCTTGATTTGTCTGATGGCCATGCTGATCTCTTTAATTGTTGGTGGGCCAACATCTATTGGGAGGTCTGTGGGTGCTGCTTCGATGTTGGGTGGGTTCAGTGGAGCTGGTCTATTCAAGAGTTCTTTGAAGTGTTCTACCCACCTGTTTCGTTGTTCACAGATGTTGGTGATTACCTTACCTTCTTTATTTTTCACTTGTCGTTCTGGTGTACGGTAATTTCCAGCGAGTTTCTTTGCTGTATCATACAGTTGTCTCATGTTTCCTTCTCTTGCAGCCTTTTCCGCTGTCATTGCTAAATCTTCCACATATTTACGTTTGCCAGTTCTGATGCACCTCGTCACTTGCTTGATTACTTCTGTGTATTTGGCTTGTGCCTTGGCTTTTTCTGCTCCTGTTCGGCTGGTATTGATTGCTGCCTTCTTGTTCCTTCTCTCTTGAATCTTATTCAGTGAACCAACAGTGATCCATTACTTGTGATGGTGCTCCTTTTAGCCCAGAACCTCCTGACATGTTGAAATGATTGCCTCTTTTATGTTTTTCAAGTTGCTCTCTATAGTAGTTCCCTCTCTATTGAGTAGACCATGAAAGGCCTGGAACCTGTTGCTGGGGGCTATGTTGAGTTTGTTGAGTTTGTCAGTATCCCGAAGAAAAGCCGTTATAAAGTTTCAGACCTAACTGTTCCTTAATTTCCACAGCAATCATTCTTTGTTCTCGTTCTCATTTCTTGAATCTTCTTAACCTTCTGCCTCCAAGCATTTCACTTTCGATTGATGACACATATTATTTATATCTGTCGACATCAGTAGCACACATCAGAATAAGAGAATAATCAACAAGGTCAGAATGTGGCTTGGAAATAATGAACTAATTGGTATGTCCAGAAGCTAGAATAATCCATCTTGGTTTGACACTACGAGATGATACAAAACGTAAATTTGTAGGCTTGCAGCCTAGGAAGCATGCTAAATTACTTCCTACAAACTTATATTATGCATAGTACTTTGTGATTGCTAATTGTATGGCTCAGATTCCTGATAATATTGATAAATGAGCAATAAACGCCAACGATCTGGCGCAGTTTCGTTCCTTAGACAGGAAGCAAATGAGTAATCATGAAGCGCTAATTATTTCGTGTATTTCGATTATAAACTTTGTTCTAAATATCAAGCGTGAACTCCAGTATGATGTTACAATGAAATTTCCTATACACAATAATGTGAACTACACTTAGAGTGTGTTTTTTACGGTTAATATGTATTTCTACCTATTATATATTGCTGAGTAAAAATCAGGATATAAATGGTTATATTTTGATCTTTGGATGATTTGATATTAGGACTTGTTTGGGGAAGCGTTGCTTGAGAGTCAATAAATCTTCATTTCTCCAGTCTTTCGTGTTCTCACTAACTTCGCGGGAATTCTAATGCGACCCGATTGCCAGGTATAAGCTGTAAGACTGAGGGCATAAAACAGTCCATCCGTACATCAGAGACATTTCCCCAGATATTAATTTTGAATATCTGGGTGCAAGAGTGCCGATGGTCGATACCAAACATAACAGAATGCCTCCCGTATATAAAAGTGACTCTGAAGACACAATATGAATGATACCCGAAACACGATAGTGGGAAAAAAGCTGACGAAATTGTTTCTAGACAGAGTTGAAAATGACGTATCCAGTCACTAAATTAGTCTTCCTGTATAAAAAAAACTGTTCATTGAGATAGATAAAAGTGGACAAATTCCTACCTCACATAACCACCATTTGTGTTTACCATTTTACTTGAATGTTCCGAATTACTTATATTGGAATAAAAAGAAGGGTTCTTGTTCCCAACAACTGAAACTAAAAAGCCAACGTTTTTTTTCGAAAGGGCGATTGTTCATCACCTGCTTGGTATCGAACCCAATTTGATACTCCAAGATCTTTCAAAATGATCAGCATGCAAATAAATGCAAATATATTACGTTTTATCGAAGCCATTGGTATCAAAAGGTTAAAACTGAACTTATGCACTCAAAAGCATCTAGATATAAGTTTCACATTGGCCTGGTAACTCCAGGTTCTAACATACATGATCTTTTATAATGTCTTTCAAAATGTCAGGACTGTATGTAATGTGTTTGCGTACAACAGTAATCATGAATAACTAATACACGAAAGAGTTCTAGTAGTAAATTAAAGGACACATCGTACTCTAAACCTCTACAGTTGGTAACTATTTTATATCATGAAGATATATTATTCTTCTACACTGTATATATATATATATATATATATCTTCGAAGATTTTCATCGGTAATCGTGTTATCTGAGTTTTTTAGGTAGATGTGGTGTTTATATGAACCAATGATTCCCATGTATTGATGACTATTTGATTTTGAACCCCAAGTATAATACACCCATTCATGTTCATCTAATACTTCTTGTAGGTGGGTTTCTGTTTGGGACGTTAGATCACCGGAACCACTTGGAAAGATCCTCATTTTGTATTTTATTCTGGAAATATGAATTTAACGTTTTCGCACCAAGAGACGCTTAGTTGGCTTACAGCTTACATTTGCCACTTGGAATTCCCTGACTGTCATTGGTTGACAGGTTTCTTTAGTACGCTGTTTCGTGGCCCTTCCAAAGGCGTTTCTATCATTGTATAAATAGGCTTGAGTTTTCTGGAACTATATTCTTGAAAATCGACTTAATTGAAGTGTGCAATCAAATTTCTATGGCTGGAAACGATATTCTCAAGACGATTATCACTGCCCATTGTGAGTGTGCCTTAAGCTTTAAGTAAGACTCCGTGATAACGTATCCAGAGCTCTCAACTTCGTTAGTGCGTATGTTGATAACTGCCTGATTGAAAGCCCAGACAGAGAACCACTTCTCCTGTATCTTGGCCTTTACTACCATGGACTCCAAAGGCATAAAATCAATGAAAATATTTACATGTTTCAAATCAAGGATGAATACCTCGGCTCCTGCAATGTGTTCTCACTCTGAAAAATATAGCAGAGGCTATTTCGAACAACCCGAAACCGACCACTATTGAAAAACTGCTCACATTCAACGGACTGGTAAGTTGAATACCGATGATTCATGGCAAATAGCATTTCTCTCATGAGATCTCAAGCGAATCGGCTGTCTGGAAATGTAAAATCCATGGATTTGAAAGCAAAGGTCGATATCTATTAAGCAAGTTGAATATTATATTAAGTACAACACTCGGTTTTTAATACTGTTTACTTCGGTTTTTCGTCAGAAGGCTTTACGAATAGAATTTCACCAAACTGGCACCTCGAAGGAAATGCTGGATTACTCATAAACGCTTTACGCAGCAGAACTGTAATCAATGTTTTTACCTAAAAATTGATTTTCTGTAGTCGCCAAAAATGCTTCTTTGGTATCCTCCGCGTGTATATACTAGTCCTCCCGCTCCTCTGGAGAAAAGAACACAGGTCATAGATGGAGTTGTCAATTAACACAGGATGAGAAGGTATCCCAAAATGGTCCCACAAGAGAAAAGTTAAGGCGGTTCGGCGTTTCGTTTTAGAGACAGAAACTCAGGCTTGAACTCTTGATAGATACTGTCGCTGCTCTTAGTATCATTTCCCAAAACAAAACTCAGATGGGTCGATAAACATCCCCAGTTACACTTCAAACTGCTAATAAAACTAAAATCGCGACATTTGGGCAGAAAAACTTAACCCTAGATTCGGGGTTCAGGAGGCGATTCCCCTGGGTTTTCACTGTAGCCAATTTAGATCTGGCAATACTGGGTATGGACTTTCTAGAGAGATACGAATTTCTAGTTGACACCAAGAAACGGCGATTAACACTAAAAGAAACTTCGTATTACACAAAAGGCAAAGACAGTCACATCAAATCTCTCAATTTGATACAAACTCATCCAGTGACTACAGCAAAATTCCAAGACATAATCGCGGAATTTTCAAACTTAAATAAACCGAACCCACATGCTTCCAAAAGCAAACTAAAAGTAAGTCATACGACTAAAACCGAAGGTGTACCTGTGTTCACAAGACTCGGGAGACTAGCACCAGATAAACTTAAAATCTCTAGAGCTGAATTTGATCATATGCTACAACTGGGTATTATTTGTCCCTATGGTAGTCAATGGGCATCCCCTTTGCATATGGTCTCAAAGAAAAATGAGGGCGACTGGAGGTAGGGCGGGGATTGCAGAGCTCCCTACCGTTAGACTATACCAGATGGGCACTCAACACTGCATATTGAAGATTTCACGAACGGTTTGCAGGGTATGAATATATTTACCAAAATTGACTTGGGCATATCTCTATATCCCGGTAGCTGATGAACATATCCCTAAGATAGTTATTACTACACCTTTTGGATTGTTCGAGTTTGTACGTATGCCATTCGGCCTGAGGAATGAGGCATAAACATTTCAAAAATTCACGGATAATCTACTTCGGGATATGTCATTTTCACAGGGGTATGTAGTCGATTTGTTAATTACCAGTCACTATTTACAATCACACGAACAGCATATACGAGCAGTGTTAAAACGGCTGGATGAAGATAGAATACACCTACATCTAATTGTGTATTCGGTGTCCGAATTTTAGAATTTCTCGGACACACAATAAGCCTCGAAGGGGTTACACCGATCGTAGAAGAGTTGGATACCATCAGACAATACCCCATATCTAGTTCTCTAACACATCTAGGTGTTGAAAAAACGAAGTCCTTGACAAGACTTACATGTTGGTAGCCAGAGATAAATGCAGATATATGTCGTACAGCAAACAATTGTGAGAAATGTCATAAGCTAAAATGTCAGTCTTCGAAGTGGACTCCATGGCCAGTATCGTCTGAGGCCTGGCAGAGAATTCGTAACAGCTCAGGTTGGTTGGTTAAGAGTTGACCCCAAACAACCAAGCATATGCTAAAACAGTATTGTTCAAGTATTCATTCACTTCCTTACTTTTTGTAAGCGTTATATTCCCTATTATCTTATATTGAATGTTGAGAGCCTTTGGTTTGTCTGAACAGATAATCTCACGCTCCACTGTGACTGCGCGAAGATCGAAATAAAGACCTATTCACTACTTCTCTGGTTTCTTCTATCAATAGCACGAGGGTTACCTTAAGGCACGAAAGTGGTGAGCCCTTTTTGAACACAAATTTAACCTCATTTCTGTTATTAATTTTTTTTACTTAATCGTAAAAAAAGACCTGATTATCCGTAAACTAAGTTGAGTATATAACTAGTTTATTCCGTATTATCTTGTTATTCGTGTTATAGTAGCCATTTTTCGTGCTAACTTTATTGCTATATTTGTCACATACCTCATGTCAGACTCAATAGAAACCCATAATCTGGAGGATTTGTCACCAGTGGAGATAGACACTGTTATGACTACGAAATCCCGACTTCCAGAATTTGATCGTAGTGATCCTGAGTTGTGGTTTGCTCAACTAGAGCATTATTTCACGAGACACAATATCAAATCTGAAGGGATTCGCTATAGAGACTTGTGTTCTATCCTTCCTCCTTCAGTCGCCAAAGAAGTCCGTGACTTGATTTTAGATCCACCATCACCACAACCATACACCATCTTAAGACGAGAGATAATAAACCGTTTATCATTATCAGATAGTCAAAGAATCCAAAGACTTTTTCAAGGTGAAACACTAGGTGATCGGTCGCCGTCACAGTTTTTGCGTCACCTCCAAGTGTTAATGGGTGATAACACAGTGGGTGAAGCAGTCCTAAAACAAGGATGGATACAAGCTCTCCCATGCTACGTCCAACACTGTTTGGATGCACAAGATCTTGAAACCTCATTATCTCATTTAGCGCGTATAGCCGATAGAATAATGGAGAGAGGTCCTCCAACTGGACCAGGCACAATAAATCACACACAAAAAGTAGAATCAGCAAAAGACCCCGTCATAGAAGGACTCATTGCGAGTGTTAAGAGTCTCACTGAGGCTGTCACCAGAATGCAAATGGGTCATAGAAACAGGAGCAGGTCACCACAACGACCACGATCCAAGTCACAAAACAGGTCACAAATGTCCAGACAACCTGGGCAGTTTTGTTGGTACCACTGGAAGTTTGGTGTCAACTCAACCAAGTGCATGCAACCATGCGCCTGGCCTAAGCACAATTCTAAGACAGCGGGAAACGAGTAACCCCTCCCCAGGTCGCGACGACTGAGGAGGGGCGCCAAAACAGTCGCTTGTTTTATGTAAGAGACAGAAACTCTGGCTTGAATTTCTTGGTGGATACTGGCGCTGCTCTTAGCATCATCCCTCAAAATAAAACTGAGATTAGTCGAGAAACATCATCAATTACACTTCAAGCTGCAAATAAAACTAAAATTGCGACATTTGGGCAGAAAAACTTAACCCTAGATTTGGGGTTCAGGAGGCAATTCTCTTGGGTTTTCACGGTAGCCGACTTAGATCTGGCAATACTGGGGATGGACTTTCTAGAGAGATACGAATTTCTAGTTGACACCAAGAAACGGCGATTAACACTAAAAGAAACTTCGTATTACACAAAAGGCAAAGAAAGTCACATCAGCTATCTTAACTTGATTCAAACTCCTCCAGTAACAACAGCGAAATTCCAAGATATACTCGCGGAATTTCCAAACTTAACTAAACCAAACCCACAGCCTTCTAAAGACAAACTAAAAGTAAGTCACACTATCAAAACCGAAGGTGCACCGGTTTTTGCAAAACCCAGGAGACTAGCACCAGATAAGCTCAAAATCGCTAGGGCCGAGTTTGATTATATGCTACAACTGGGTATTATCCGTCCCTCTGATAGTCAATGGGCATCCCCTTTGCATATGGTCCCAAAGAAAAATGAAGGTGACTGGCGACCGTGCGGGGATTACAGAGCCCTCAACCGTCAAACCGTACCAGATAGGTACCCAATACCGCATATCCAAGATTTCACAAACGGTTTACAGGGTATGAACATATTCACTAAAATTGACTTAGTCAGGGCATATCACAATATCCCAGTGGCTGATGAAGATATCCCCAAGACAGCTATTACAACACCCTTTGGCTTATTCCAGTTTGTACGCATGCCATTCGGCCTGAGAAATGCGGCACAGACATTTCTAAGGTTCATAGACAATCTACTTCGAGTTATGCCATTTGCGCAGGGGTATATAGACGACTTGTTAATTGCCAGCCCCGATTTGCAATCACACGAACAGCATGTAAAAACAGTGTTAAAAAGACTGGATGAACATGGAATAAACATACATCAAAGTAAGTGTGTTTTCGGCGTTCAAACTTTAGAATTTCTCGGTCACACAATAAGCCCAGAAGGGATTAAACCGATCAAAAAAGAAGTAGACACCATTAAACAATACACCATACCTAGTTCTCTAACACAACTGAGAAGTTTTCTAGGTCTAATTAACTTTTATCGCAGATTCATACCAGGTTGTGCACAATTAATGCAACCTTTGACAGATTCACTAAAAGGAAAACCAAAAGAATTCAAACTGTCTTCTGACGCTGTCGAAGCTATTAAACAGCTTAAAGATAAATTAGCTCAAGCAACTACGTTGATGTATCCGAATTCTCTTTCCCCACTTGCTTTGATGGTGGATGCTTCAGATAAAGCAGTAGGCGGTACCCTTAACCAACTGGTTAAAAACGCCTAGAAACCAATTGCTTTCTTCTCAAAAAGACTCGCTCCAGCAGAGACAAGGTATTCTACCTTCGGGCGAGAACTTATTGCAATCTACCTAACCATTAAACACTTCCGACACATGTTAGAAGGCAAGGAATTTATAGTCTTTACGGATCACAAACCACTAACGAATGCACTAAAAGCGAGAGCTGATAAATACTCACCTCGAGAAGTCCGACACCTTGACTATATATCACAGTTCACAAGCGATATCCGACATGTCAAAGGTCAGGACAATCAGGCGGCAGATGCTTTATCTAGGCTAGAAATAAACGTGCTACAGCAGTCTACAGTAAACTTCGAGACGTTGAGAAACGAACAAGAGCAGGATCTAGAATTACAAAACCTGCTTAAAACAAACAATTCAAGTCTTAATTTAAAACAGTTCCCATCACCTGTCGATGGTATTCTAATCTACTGTGACACGACCAAGGCAATGCCGCGACCTTTCGTTCCCAAAAGTATGCGAAAGTTGATATATAATAACTTTCATTCTTTGTCTCATCCTGGCGCAAAAGCTTCAACAAAACTAATCAATGCCAGATATATATGGCCGAATTTACAGAAGAATGTACACAAATGGGTTAGAGAGTGTTCAGCATGTCAACAATCAAAGATAAATCGCCACACAAATTCACCCATAGGTGTTTTCTCGCAACCAGATGCACGATTTGCCCATGTGCATATCGACTTAGTAGGTCCTTTACCACGTTCAAACGGTTTTAATTATCTTTTTACATGCATAGATCGATTTACCAGATTCCCTATAGCCATCCCGATAACGGACATCACAGCGGAAACAGTAGCCAAAGTTTTCATGCAGAACTGGGTAACCATTTTTGGTACACCCATAACAATAACGACGGATAGAGGAGCGCAATTCGAATCCGAACTATTTAATAACTTGGCTAAACTCCTAGGCTCCAATAGGATACGCTGCACTGCATATCATCCTCAGGCTAATGGGATGGTAGAACGTTTTCACCGTCAGCTAAAAACCGCCCTTATATCTCACTCAAACCCCAATCAGTGGACAGAATTCCCACCGTTAGTTATGTTGGGAATACGAACATCTGTCAAAACTGACGCACAGTGTTCAGCTGCGGAACTGGTTTTCGGAACAACTCTGAGATTACTAGGTGAATTTATTAACCCTAATACTAACAGTCAAAAACTTAGTTTAGAAAATTATGTAGATCAACTACGGGACCACATGTCTAAACTTAAGCCGATTAATACTCGTGAACAATCGCGCGCCGTATATATACCTAAAGACCTAAGCAATTGCACGCACGTCTGGATAAGATGTGACAAAATAAAAGCACCACTCAGTCCTCCATTTGAAGGTCCTTTCAAAGTCGTCTCGAGAAAATCTAAATATTTCGTGATAGAAAAACATGGAAACATCGACACAGTAAGTATTGATAGGCTAAAGCCGGCTTATCTAGATCATGAACCACCATACGTGTTGTTAGATCGTTTAACTGACAAATCCATTGCGGAATCGAAATGTAAAGATGATAAATCCTTACAAATGACTAAAACGGTTCGCTGGGCACATCCGATTAGTCAGTCAAGGATGTTGACAGTTTCGGCTGCAGGATAAAATCTAACCACGTAGCTAATCAGACCCTGCATCTACTTAAAAATAATTTTTTTTTCCTCAGTCCGCCTCACATACAACTCCCCAGACCTTTTACCTTTGATATATGAGTGTTATGTTAAATATTTTTTTTAAATACTGGACACATAAGCTAGGTATTCCGAAACGATGGCTGACGATTTTAATCAAACTCATACAACTAACACTGGCAAGTACAACAAATTCAAAAAGCAACCCAGGCGAGTTTTATAATTTCTTTTTCTGGTTAATTAGCTATGTTGGTTGTACTTCTTATATATCTGTATACATTTTTCTATAGTATTATTATTAATACAAACAAAGAACTCGTACTGTTCCAATATGGCACTTTGACATATCAATCCGTCCTCTTGTTATCTTTCTCTCATATCTGAGCAACTTATGGCCAACAAACGTCGTATGAAGGGGGTTTTGGTGAACAAAAACGCAGGCCCCACGCACTCGAACCTCTGCCCTCCTGAATTCTGGACCGTGTGCCCCAAACAACCAATAAAGGGGAATAAAGGCGAACAAAGGGGAAATAAAGCGGAAAATGCATTGGAAAATAAGTCGTAAATAAAGGGGAAATGCGCCAAAATGTCTGCTTTTTCGCCTGTCCGGGGGAAATAAAGCGTAATTTCCCCTTTCTGTCGCTCTGTTTTTCAAATGTCGCTAAATTTCCGATTTTTCCCCTAAATATCCGACGAATAGCCGGCTTTTCCCCTAAATATCCGACGAATTACCGACTTTTCCCCTAAATATCCGACGAATTACCGACTTTTCCCCTAAATATCCGACGAATTACCGACTTTTCCCCTAAATATACGACGAATAGCCGACTTGTCCCCTAAATATACGACGAATAGCCGACTTTTCCCCTAAATATACGACGAATAGCCGACTTGTCCCCTAAATATCCGACGAATTTCCTATTTTCACCCTAAATATCGGACGAATTTCTGACTTCTACCTTAAATATCCGCTACATTTACTACTTTTCCACTACATACACACTAATGCATTTACCGCAACCGCCTCCTGTGTTCGCTTTCATTCCCACAACACAGCACACGAATAATGTAAAGTACGTAAAATATGGTATAATTTCCAAATTTTTATTGAAAACAAAAAGTTCTTCAATGTACAAAGTAATGAGCAGTTGGCAGAGTATCAATGCTCCTTATGTAATTGCCATTGTCACCGACCAGGCATTTCACGTATTCATTCTTTCCAGCAGGCCTGTTGGACTATGGAGAGTCAAACAATTCTTGTGAATTCTAAAATGTGATGAAGAAGAACGTTACTATATCTAGGAAACTCGTTTTGCACAACAAGGTACTTGAAGCTGAACTTACGGTTATATCCTTGAACACGAAAGACTCTACCTATAGATAACGAGAAAAATATTCACTTTAAAGTCGTACGTACGTGTTCTTGGTTCCGTCGATGACCCTTCTGTACTTTGTCTCTCATTTCGTGAAAATAACTTTGTGTAGCCATGTCATATAGTTTCGTAAGGTCTTTCTTGTTGACAGATGACGACAGGAATCGATTAGTAAGTGCACCTGAAGTTTAAAAACCTTATTTAACTTACTTCGTACGCAGCCGTAAAACCGGCACTTCTGAATCGCTCGTTTTGATGAAGTACCCAGTAACGTGAAATTAATGGCGACTTCAGTTTTCATGATGTAGGACAGAATATATCGCATAGAGGTTTTAGGATCATCATCCATTAGACGTGTCAACATGGCCATCTGTAATAGGAATGAAGGATAAAAATCATGTTGTGTGCTTACAAATCTGTCTCTCACGTCTTTTTGCTCTAGACAAGCGTCCAAAGTTCCCAGTTCCTCTTCAGATGACAAAGGGAACTGTTGGCTGGATAGTCCACAGTCAAATTGACGCGGATCTTGGCAGTCACTGAACCTTGAGAGCAGCAGCTTTATATTTGTACTAATTTCACTCAAGCTTGCTGACATTTTAAGCTGCAAAGTATACATTCTTTCAAATCTGAAAAATAGAAGTAGATCGTAGGGATGACTTACTGAGCAGTTAGATTTTTATCCTCGGATGTGGAGGGCGAGCTGTCTAATTGTGTCGAACTGCTTAATAGACATGTCCAAATCAAAGATACTTACTTGGCAATGGGAGAGACAACGTTCTCAAACATCCGAAGTTTTGGATATTGGACTCGGGTATTCCCAGCCGCATCTCCGCGACATCCATGTCCATGGAATTGTAAAGAAAACTTTCTTTACGTTTTAATGCGCTTCTACGAAATGTAAGTGAGATTGTTGAACTGACCTCTTTTGTTTATCTGTGTTTAAGGGCAACGTAGTTTCGTCGGGCGGATAGTTCTCATCAGTAGCATAGCACACTTGCAACGCTGCTAACAATCCATTGGCTGATTTGAGACTTTCTACAAGAAGCGATAATTTGCATGTATGTAACTAACCGCATTTGTGAACAATACTGCACTTGAACATAGACCAATTTTCTTCCGGTAGGTCATTGTTTTGCAGAAGAAGGTCAATGTTCTCCCTCGGATACAGACAGCGTTTTTCTCCAATCACCCAAAGTCCCGATGCAATCACGAGCTTACTTTTGCCTTGTTTCTTAAGGATTACGTACTTATTGATTGGAGACTAAAGATATCATAACAGGAAATTTAAGGAAATACAATTAAATTACAGTGTGCAACAAAGGGACAATAACCAAATGATTAACACAATTAATAGACATACATTTACAGTCAACATCACGGATGGAAACCCAACTGTAAGCACTGCTAACTACGGAGCATTTAAATATTCCTATGTCAGTGGAAGGAAATGGATCTGTAAAGTAATTTTGTGGGTCAGTAAATTGCCTGAATCTCAATAGGCCACTATCCTGAATATCAGTAATCAATCCCGGCTTCCCCTTTACTACTACAACGTTATCAGGATGAAAAGATTTTATTTGGCTATTCCTAAACATTATTACTTGCTTGCGTGAGTCAGCCATACCTATAACTGGGTTATCATTAGTCGAAATGTCAACCTGGAGCCTATCGCAGAAAGACATTTGTTCCGCATAACGCTGAGCTGCTTGCTTAGCCACGGAATACCCACTGCGTACTGATTGCTTAATTTGTCTCATATACGACTCGAATGGAAATGCTGAGAAGCTATCTAACGGCCCATGTGCTAGGACATCGTCAAGAAGATGCTGTAGGGAATGCACATTATATACCAAGTTCTCACATCCGTAACACCATTCATATTCTCTTAGAAAATTCCTTAAATCCATCCTGACAGATTCTGTAACCCTATTATAAAACTTAGGATGTGCAAGCAAGTACATAGACAAAGCAAGACATTTAAAATTTATATACAAAGATTCAGGCAGAATATTTTGGAGAATAACCGGGCCTAAGTATAGAAGAAACAACCTACACTCTGACGCTTTCCATACAGATAAGTAGTCTAATGTTCGACATTTACGCGGAAAGTCAGAGGGAGTACTTTCTACGCACCTAGATATCAACTTATTTATGGTCCTAATTACACATGAGTTCATGTTCTTTAGTCTCTTGTGTCCTAATTCTATCCAGAGAGTCACAAGTTTCTTTGTGACACCTAAGTAAACCATGTGCATGGGATCTAAGGGGAAAGTTAATATCATGTCTATTGATAGACTTTCGAATAAAGAATGACCTTTATGGTGAATATATTGTGTCTGATTCCTGAAACTGTCGTCCGTTCTTAACGTATATTCACCGTTTGGGAAAGTCATCTTTCCATCAAGTCGTCTACCATTAACCACGCACCGGTCGCAACCTGCCTTTCCGTTGTGATTAACAGTGTACCTAACATCCGAACGAGCCGGTGCATCACATATTACTGCACTTAACTTAATAGCTATGTATTTATTGAACCTTACACTTAGTAGACCCGTTTCAGTCATTTCTTTTATTTCGGAAATAGTGTCGGCAGAAATTTCGTTAAATTGTGCCGGCTTAGTATTCCCTCCGTAGATCCCTATCATGAAAACATCACTAAGTCTGGGGGCAACGATCCTTCCTAATACAGGCCACAAATGTTGACTGGAGCTCCTGGACATAGAAAGTCCATCTACATTAATATATAATTGCAGACTGTCAAAATCGCAAGTACACAACCAAAGTTCAACATATCTTAGGAGGTTAGTTTTCAATCCAAGATGGTAGTAAACCCCGCTGCTGATGGACTTAGGTTGTACACTTGTGCACGTTCTCAAGATACTTCTAATGCTCGTCGGCAAGTCTGGTACGATAAGGCGAAATTCATTCAGAACCCTGTCTGCATCCCGGATGCTCAGATAGGTGGATGTCATTAAATGCATTAGTATCCTGTTAATCTTCTCTTTGCGACTCAAAGGCTTTTGACAGGGCAAATCGACGGTAGAACATTCTATAAGAAATTTATTAGCGTATGAACTTCAAACACGTACCATTATCTTCCAGAAGCCTTTCATTGGTACAGCTTGTGGAAGGTAATACAGTTGAAGGAATCTCATGACAATTACTTTCTCTGTCTACTGACATAGTTTATACATATATAGTTGTTAAAGTCAGTTACCTGTAGTTGTGCTTTCATTAGCAAAGTTACTAAACGAAAGCAAGTCATGTCTCCGCAGAAAATCCTTACGTAATTTATTCCAACGTCTGTTATGAGTAGATCTATGACATCCGAGGACTCTTGACAAGTTCACGGTTGCCCTACGTCTACGAGCTCTTTCACTGACTTCGCTTAAACTCATGTTATTAGACTAACAACATAAACAGTTAGAAGGAACTAAAAAGACAGAGCACGTCACTCACTTGCATCGTGTAAGTAATTTGTGATGGCGGCCAACCATGTCGGAACACCCTAGCTAAACAACAGAAAAAGTAAGTACAAACGCATCACATACGAAAGCCTGTGTTCGTATTTTATTGCATGAGTAATAATGATGAAATTCATAAATTTAATGTAATAATTCTTTATTTTTGACAGACTCAGCAAAATGTTGTTCCTTATTGCGGTTCATTCAAATGTTATACGTTACAACAAATTGTCTACAAATATCCCCCAAATATACGACGTAAGGGGGAAAAATCGACTTTTCCCCTAAATAACCGACGTGCAGGCGAAAAAGCGACATTTCCCCTTTATTTACGCTTTCGTCCGCTTTATTTCCCCTTTGTTCGCCTTTATTTCCCCTTTATTGGTTGTTTGGGACCTAGCCATTAGACCACATCAAACCACGGGGGAATGACTGCAATTTTTCCTTTTATCGACTAATCATTCATAATACTAATGAGTAATAGGACTTACACACTTCTGAGGTGCAAACTAATTCGTTACTTGGATGAATTGACGAAATATTGCTTCAATATATCATGCATACCTAAATCAAACCAGAAAAGGGTATTTGACACAACTGTACTTGATCCGCACACTCCACACAATTTTTTTTTGCTTCTTAATCGTATATTCGTTTCCGTTTTGTGGATTACTCTGATGCACCATTGGTTACGCACCTAGTTGTAAAAGGCGGTCATCACTGGCTCAAGGTCATGCATTTGATCGATTTTGTTAAAGAGTCCAACTTCTAGCAAGTTCACCCTTTTACATATATGCATTACAAAAGAGTATTTTTTTGTTGTTTTCATGGTTCTTCGTGCACAAGATATCTACACTATGTCTATTTCCTTCCAGAATACCAATCCGTTCTGGAGGCCAAGCACTTACATGAACCGAACAATTATCAATTGCATTTATGTATTTCCATTTTGTATCTTATTATTTTATGCAGGCAGTGGAGCAGTTCTTCAGGTTTGCTTGATTTTCACCATTACCTTTGAAGTAGACTCTTCTTTACTTTTTACTTGAGGGCGACTCAAGAGGCAGGTGAGTAAACACCTGATAGCCGGTCTGAGCATGGAGAAATCGTACCTCACCAACATGGTGTTGGGTAGCCCGCTCGCAGCACTTCCTCAGATATTCTTATTCCACACTCTCACACTTTCTCTTGAAAGCACGCAGAAAACCGTCAGCGATAGTAGTAGAAAAGATCACCTGCTACAAAATAAGATGACAAGCTAGTAAATGAAGAGACATCCATGGACTATCGTTGAAAGCGTTAGTCGTAACTGATTGTAAGTCAAATAGTGAGCGAGTTGATAATTTCGCCTTGGGATGAGAAATAGAACGAAGGTGTTTTCGATAGATAGTTTAATCGAACCGACGTTCCTACGGAAGTCGATTCTAGGGGGAAGCTAATGTAACAGCTCAGGTTGGTTGGTTAAGAGTTGACCCCAAACAACCAAGCATATGCTAAAACAGTATTGTTCAAGTATTCATTCACTTCCTTACTTTTTGTAAGCGTTATATTCCCTATTATCTTATATTGAATGTTGAGAGCCTTTGGTTTGTCTGAACAGATAATCCCACGCTCCACTGTGACTGCGCGAAGATCGAAATAAAGACCTATTCACTACTTCTCTGGTTTCTTCTATCAATAGCACGAGGGTTACCTTAAGGCACGAAAAAGTCATGCAGACTACTGTGGTCCATTTCTTGGCAAATACTATGCACTTGTAGTTACTGATTCTTTTTCTAAGTGGCCTGAAGTTTTTTCACAACTTCACCAAATTCTGACTTCACAATCCAAGCATTAAGGAAGGTGTTTAGTCGACAAGGAGTTCCCATGGTGTTAGTGACTGATAATGGCTCTCATTTCGCTGCGGATGCAGCCACTAATTGGTTGAATGGTATAAGGTGTAGACATCTGTTTTCGGCTCCCAGGCACCCTTGTTATAATGGTCAAGCAGAAAATTTCGTAAGAACATTGAAAATTGCTGTAGATTCTATTGCTGCTTCAGCATTTAATGAACTGGAGAGGGGAGTAGATACATTTCTACTTCAATATAGAAATACTAAGCATTCTGTGACGAAAGAGACTCCATCAAAGCTATTAAAAGGAAGAATTCTCCGTTCGAATACGAGGTGATTGGAGTCTGCAGAAGTTACATATTATCGTGGGAATGATCTTCGACCAGCCACGGGGATCGTGGTGAAGAGTGTTGGAAAATCTATGTTGCGAATTCTGAATATCAATGACTTGACTATACATAACCGACACGTTGATCAAATACAGTACCAGAACCCAGGTGAGTCTGTTCCAATTTCCGTTGTTAATTCTAATACTAATGAGTGCATTCTAGATAATACATAGTCTACATCCAATACACTGTCGGACAGATGTAAGATGGGCTTAAGAAGAAGACGAACAATCGATTACAGACACTTACACTTCAATTTGAGCTGTGGAGGATGTGATGTTTAAATAAATCAATGACTTCTTTGTATTGATGACTGTTTTGATTTTGAATTCCAAATACAATACATTCGTTTGTGCTCATCTAATACTTCTTGATTAACTTGCGTTATTCGTGGGATTAGTAGTCTATACTAAAATTCAAATACTTCTGATTATCATAATTATTCAAAGTAGATACAAGCGAAGTAGAACCACTGTCGCATGGGTCAGTCCATGGCGTATGATTAAGTGTTGCGCGTCGACTGTCCTTGACGGGGATCGATGATCTGTTTGATCTTTAGTGACCCGACTGCTGGATGCTTTGGCTAGGGAAGTGATGATACATAGTGACCAAGCCTACACGACCGAGTCATACTGCCTCCGTTAAGTGTTTCGCACTCACCTATGACCGTCCCCAGGTGTTCAACAGATAATGTAAATCTTCCTAACTATTTTTTGTTCAGCTTCAAGGGTCGTTTGTTTGCACATCATTAGCACTTTACAATCGCTCTAGTGACTCGTATGTACAGTATATTTCACTCTGCAAATTCAAATCTTTTCGGTTATTTCTCAGCATATTTGCATCTTCTGTGGGCTTACATTTTGTTCACTAATCAATATTAACCTCCGGCATTGTAGGAAGTGCACGTCAACATGTTTTTTTCGGAAAAGTGATTTAGTAATGATATGCAGTAGACGGTTATTGATATGGTGCGCAGTGGTTGATATACTAAGGTCGTGAATTTCTGGAGAATTAACCCCCTTCACCGGTAATGGCAAAGAACACATGCAATCTACCTCATGACTAGCCGTAGCACTGAAAAGTCCAAATGAATTCTAAATAATCAGGTTACCCCAACGTTGAACATAAGACTTATCCTCTTCGAACTCTGAACAATCTGAATACTTAGAGACAGCTGTTTACTCAAGATACTTCAAATTCATCTATCAGAGGCCATCAGACTTAATCTACTGTGTCAAATAACACAACAACACAGCTAAAGAAAAATATGAAGACTATCTCTGAACACGATATATTTTACAGTCCGACTGCGAATATGTTTTGAGTATCCACATTTGCTACAATTGATACATGTCGTGGCGTACCTATTCATGATGAAGTTGTGATACTCTGTAAAGGATCTTCAATGTATGCACAGGAAAACTAAAGAGGTAGGAGAAAGCTCAGAAGCGTTTCAGTACTATTTGTTCTGAAGATTTTGTGAGCTTTTTACACACACTTCATAGATAGATTCGCCATCATTTTCAGACACTTTCGAGCGACTTTTCGGACCGTGTGTTCATAAATGACCGTCCTTCATGTCCTTTCATATGTGTTACACTGTTCGTCTTCGAGAAAATGTTCACGGATCCACTTAAATTAGACACGGATGAAGTCATACAAACCATTTAGCTGACATGGTAGCAAGACGTTTGCACTGTATATAGTACAGGAGCATGGTAACGAGTGCAAATGTGATAAATAAAACTGATTACCATCCTTCCCACCTCACTTTCTAGATACCATGGCTTAACGGTACATAATCCTGTAACAGAGCACTGGGAAACGCTAATAATGTGTGCCCAAGCTGCCAAGGTAAATAAGTCAGTGCGTTATCAAACCTGCCCGCCGTTTCGTATGCGCGACCTTGAACGGCCTGTCACGAGGCGGTCATTCCGTATTTGCTCAAGCAAGACATTACTCATTCAGGAAGCCATCAGCCTTCTAGCGTTAGCCAAAAAGGTCGACGTAGGCCGTGCAGGCAACATGGATACTGATAATGAAGATTGTATCAGTGTCGTAAATGCTGCCATGGCAGGTACCAGACACCCAATTTCGCAACATGAAGCAAAAATTTGTACTCCGGTACAACCAATGAAAGCCATGCCATTAAGTATTGAGGGACCAGTCGCTTTAGCAGCGACTGAGGACCCGGCTAGAACCACTATCGTCCAGAATAGTCCCAATCTGGATGCTGAAAATAGTGGTAAATGGATTACGCGGAAACGCAAAAGAGACGGAAAAATACCCAAAGAAAGCGCGCGTATAGTCGATAAGTCATCGTTGGACTCACGTCCTGAGCATCAGGCAACTCCGCTCAAGTCCAAATGTAAGAAAATATTTAATACTGTTGTGGATGGAAATAGTCTAACTTCACCAAATGTTCTTGGGAGTAACTCGCTCGACCCACATGACACTGTTATAAAGAAAGTTAACAGTAAGAAGCCGGTAGCTAACCGGCAGGATCTGACATCACGGTCAAAGGCCGTGAACACGACTTTTAAGGAAGTTAAACAGGTGCCTAGTGTAATCATCTGGAACTTGGCAGAATCGAAAGACACCGATCCCTCTAAGAGACATGCCCACGACCTGCAGTTAGTGGGATCTCTCATCAGAAATATACTGCCAGAGGAGGTCCCAGGGGTACATCTCTCGAAAGTCATCAGACTTGGTAAGTATGTTGGAGGCGAAACCCAACAGAGAAGGATCCTTAAATTAGTACTCGGAAATTTTGAGGAAAGGGACGTATTACTAAATAACGCACGCAAAACTCGTGACTAAAACATTCGTATTCGACCTGACTGGCCACTTGAGGATCGGATCAAGTGGAAGAATGCCCTAACAGAGTTAAAAACTCGAAGGCTAAACGGTGAAGCGAACCTTACGATTAAGGGTTTTCGGGTAGTCAGGTCTTGGAAGCCAATGCTTCCGAGACCTGTGTGGGTAGAACGCATGTCTCCAAAAACACCCTAAATGTGTGTTATACGAATGCCCGTAGTCTTCGGAATAAGATGTCTGAACTAAGTTTGATGGTAGACGACTTAAATCCGGATATAATTGTTATCACCGAAACTTGGCTCACTGTAGATATAGACTGTTCTCCAGTCATTTCAGGCTACATCTGTGTCAGAAGTGATAGAGTTAGAAGTCGCAAGGGAGGAGGCATAATATTATATATTAGGGATCACTTCCGCATTAACTCGATCATATCGGAGGCGCATGTAAGTGGTACGTGTGAGGTAGTATGTTGTACAATTAGGTCTAGAAACGGGTTAGTGACGATAGGAGGAATATATCGTAGTCCGTGTTGTCTCGCTGACGACTTTATCCTAAAACACGTCTGTTCTTGGAGTAAAGCAGAATGTTGTCTCATCGTTGGAGACTTCAATGCACCCCATATAAACTGGATAGAGCTCACAGCTCCAGGTGGGGGTTTCGATAGCGTCCTTCTGTCATCAATTATTCAATGTGTACTTGTACAATGTATCGTTAAGCCGACGCATATAGACTTGGAACATAATCCGTCATTGATAGACCTTGTCCACACACACCACTGTGAAGATATCGTCGACATTCAGCACCTTCCCCTACTGGTGACTAGTGACCATGTCGTACTTTCCTTTAAGTTCCGGATACATGGTATATAATTTGCATCTGCTCCACCCCGTCCTAATATCTGGAGAGCTAATATTCCGGCAATAAGGGACTATGCTATCTCAATTGACTGGTCGGTCGATGCTGATGGATCGATTGATGATGCATGGAATAGGTTCAAGTCTACGTTCGAATCCGTAACTCAACCGTTTATCCCATGGTCAGCACGTAAGCTATCATATTGCCCCCCATGGATTAATAAGGAAACCCGGAAGCTGTTGAAGCGTAGGAAACACTTCTAGGGCTTATTCTTGTCAACAGGTCAGGCATCATTTAAGTGAGAATATAAAAAAATCCGGAATATATGTAAAAAGACCATAGCTAAATCCCGCACGGCTTACGAACGACAGTTGGCATACGATAGCCGTACCTGTCCGAAGCGACTGTTTTCGTATGTTAAAAGGCGGACGAAACGTAGTGATGGTATCCCCTCGTTACTGTTAAGCGAAAATTCAGCTTTATTGGCTGAATCTGATCTAGCGAAAGCGGAGACATTTGCTAACTATTTCAGTGAAGTCTACTCTACGTGTAGTGTTACAACTACTTGTCCCGTTGACAATGAGATACCAGCCATAGGACCTTTGCACGTGACAGAGGATATTGTTCTTCCTTTGATAACTAACCTAAAACCTTGTAAGATACCGGGCCCCGATGGGTTACACCCACGTTTGCTGTCGTCGCTTGCGGACATTATCTCAAGACCGCTCACGATGCTCTTCAACATGTCCCTTTCACAGGCTCAACTACCTAGAGACTGGAAAGACGCCATAGTTAGTCCTATATTTAAGGATGGTCAGAGACGGATCGTATCTAACTACCGGCCTGTTAGCCTGACCAGTATAGTAGTTAAGTTACTTGAAAAATTAATTCGGGCTAAGCTACTGAGCCACATAGATTCGTACAATCTGTTAACTCCCGAGCAACATGGGTTTCGTAACAAGCATTCATGCTTGACTAACTTACTCATTGCGAGAGAGGATTGGACAGCTGCCCTAGACAACGGCCAGTCCGTCGACGTGATATTCATAGATTTTAGCAAAGCGTTTGATAAGGTTTCACACTTAGGTCTTATGCAAAAGCTCTCGAGCTTTGGAATAACAGGTGCTATACAGGAATGGATAGGAAGCTTCTTATGTGACCGCAGACAGAGAGTGAGTGTCAATGGAACTCTATCCGAATGGAAACCGGTCAAAAGTGGCGTACCCCAAGGCACCATCTTAGGCCCTTTACTTTTCCTTCTGTATATTAATGAACTACCTTTATTACTTAAGTCGTCGACGTTATTGATTGCGGATGATGTTAAAATCTGGAGAACAGTAAAAAATGAGACTGATCGTTGTTATCTGCAAGCAGATTTAGACGAATTAGTTAGGTGGGCTCATGATTGGGGCCTGGAAGTTAATTCCAGGAAGAGCGTGTTCATGCACATCGGGCACGATATTAGTTACCATTATACCATTAATGGTACATCTCTGCCACGCGTTCATGAGCACAAAGACTTAGGAGTAATTATAAGTCACAACTTAAAAACTACTACGCACTGCAATGCGGTTGCTTCCAAAGGCTATCGTGCGCTATGGTCGCTTTGCAGAGCATTTAAATGCTTTGACGAGGATATGTTTCGAATTTTATATCCCACCTATGTAAGGCCGCACTTAGAATACTGTATCCAAGCAGCTAGCCCTTGTCTGATAAAGGATACTAAATCGCTTGAGCGTGTCCAACGTGTAGGGACAAAATTAGTAAGGGGTCTTTCTAAACTCCCTTACGATGAGCGTTTAAAACGTCTAAATCTTTTCCCCTTATCTTATCGTAGGACACGAGGTGACCTTATACTGGCATTTCGTATCTTTAATTATGATCTGGGTGTTAATATGTCTTATCTTTTTGCTCCCTCCAGCACTAATAATCTCCGGGGTCATAGCAAGAAGATTCTGAAACCGCGATCTAATAAACTAAAGGTGGGGTCCCGTTTTTCTCATCGAGTGGTCAATGACTGGAACGCTTTACCAGAACAAATGGTATCAGCACCATCAGTGAACATTTTCAAAAAGAAGCTGGACCTTCACTGGAAGGAAATCTGTCAGGATTAACACAGGTTCATCAACCTACTATCCTTATTACTGAAGACTGATTTGTGTAACGGTAATAAAAATCATTACATGCAACATTAATAATGTGATTTTGTATTTCTCACTGCAGGGCAACAAAGAGTGAATGCACTGGAAGAAGAAGAACAAGCCCTATGCGGTCTGAACCTGCAGAATAACGAGTAAAACTATTTTGTAATAACTTTCCCCTTTTGTACTAAAAACCGCGTTTTTCAATTTTCAAATATATCTGTTGCACCAGCACACCGTGTTCTCACTTCAGAAGCACTTGTCTGTCCTGAATGTTGTGTTGCTGTTTCAGGTCGCTCCTGATCCCAAGTAAACGTCGAAATACAACGTGCTACATTTGTTAAGGGCCGGTTGGTTGTCCTCTGGGTTGCACGAATATCAGGTTTTCTCGTATTTGAGTCGTTTTTGGCTGTAGTAAATTCGCGAAATCAATGCTAAAAGCGTTTATTTGGCTTCCTCTGTTTTGTAATGTACAATTTGGTTCTTTTGTCGCTTCGTAACTTGACCTGCGATAACATTTACCCTGCTGAACCTCACTCTCCTTGTTTAAAATTTATAGGGGTCCCCAATACTGCGTATCGAGTATAAATTAACTGTAAGAGATACTCTGAATTTGTGTGAATCGTTGTTCTCTGCAAGAATTAAGACAACATGACGAGTAACCCGTAAGTCCTAAATGTTTGTAGTCCTTTCTTCAGTTACTGAAGGATTACCGCGTGAAACGGCTGTTTTTTTAATAATTAACGAGTGATGTTTCTAGGGACTCATGTTCCAGAGACATTTCGGTCGACTTAAGCGAGCCATTTCAACGCATTATACTGAGCAGGCGTTTTGGAAGCTGGATTGAATTCGAAAGTGTGTTTAAGGAGTTCCAAAAAGTATGAATGCATAATTCTATCCCTTTTCAGACTACCCATACGCACTACATTCACGGCGAAAGTAAAGTGCTGAAGGACGTGCGATTTAAGTACAGTTTTGTGGTATTTCATTGCACATTTGGTCATCGGCGTAAAACAAAAGGTCTATCAGTGAATAAAAAACCGTGAGAAATTTAACTAACGTGTGACGTTTAAGGTCAAAGTTTCGAAAC
>NW_017385988.1:2008391-2113741 GCF_000237925.1 Schistosoma mansoni | reverse complement strand
TTCATAGTTTTAATGCTAACAGAAGAGAACATCGCTACGATAACAAGTTAAAGATCAAAAAGCCTCAATTTCAAAACAAACATTTAGATGGTAATTATGAATTCACCAATTACAACAAAATAAGCAGTTTATAAATATCGAATGAGACCGCAGACCCTGAGTTTGATTTCCAGTTGCGGGTCGTGGGTTTCCACTTCTGAGAAGTCCCATACTTCGAGGACATACTAATGTGTTAAAAAAAATAAGTGTGGGCAAGGTATGAGTGGATAAGGAACTGTATAAATGAAGGTAGTTCAGAAGGAAGTATGGAATTGTGTAATTATAAAATAAAGTGCTGAAAACAGTATTCCGATACAAATGGCTGTCTCCCTTTTTTTCGAAGCTGTTTGAACTCTCTTTTTTTTTGTTTACAGATTTTATAGGGTATAGAGTGGGCTTCGCTTTTAGCCAATTGTCTAGTTTGCTTGTATTAGGATTACTTGGTAGGAAGTGGAACCAATTCAGCTTTTTTTAACATGATTCAAAGTGGTATTTTGCATGAATAATTTCGCATCAATACCGTTGGTTCGTGACATCCCACTTGACATAAGGAGCCGTAATTTAATATGTTCTGCCCCACAGACACGGGTGGATTGAAGTTATCTCCCCACCATCATGTTTGCTGGTCAGTAACGCCACCCTCCCTCCTTTTATGATGTTAGGCTCTCTTACGTTTGTGGTCGGTATGAATATTGCTTTTATCAGGGACCATATTTGGAATACACTGTCTCTACAAGTTCCATGTTACAAGCAAATCAGATGGTAATAGCATTTGTATTATGGGTTAGATATCCATTTAATATATCGTACTACTATGAATATGACTAATGGTAAAGGTTAGAAGAGACAAGTCAGATTATATGTGGTTAAGAGATGGTAAGGGCTAATAGCAGACCAGAGGATATGATAGTAAATATTGTAAAATTTTCAGGGTAAGAAAAAATAAAACATTGAACAGCTCACAAGAATTTATGACGTATGAGCTTCTTTTGATCGGCCTTAGTTGGTCAACATCCATAAGATTAGTGAGTTATCTGTCTACTTGCAATAAGAAAAATAAAAGGACATGACACTTAGGAAGAATAATTTGGATTTATCCATTAGAGAGATTCGAAAACTGAAAATGAGGGTTAGGAGCGGAAGGCCATGGTTAAAAATCAATAAATAGTGGGGAAGGATAAAGCATGTTTTCTTTAGTTTGGCTATATTCATACTAACGACAATGGAGTTCGTTATATTCTTGTTCCGTCTAGATATTGGGCGGTCCATAATAAAGTGCCTCATTGGTAGGCGGGAGTTCAAGGAATAGTTGGTGAAGTTCTTTAGAGTTTAGTAACAGAGTTATTAGCCTTTTAAATTTGGTAAAGGTGTCACAGTTACGGATAGGTATTGGCAACCTGTTCCACAATAAACTATACCGAACTGTAAAAAACTTACAACGCATTTGTTTTTGGTGTTTTTCGGTAAATAGTGTATATGCATTGTTTCTTAGTCTATAGGCTGGGTTATTGATCGTAGTTGGGCAGGAGGTTAGGAATGACAGTCCATTTATTGCTTTGTAGAGAAATATCAGATTGTTCCTTAACCTACGGTGCCATAAAGGTTCTAAAGAGAGGTGCTTACATCTACTTGTGTAATCAAGAGTGGTGTCACTTCCTAGTAGTTGGCGTGTAAAACGTCTTTGAACATCTACTCTTATTTTGTCAGCGGTATTCATATTAGAGAAGATAAAAGAGCAGTATTCGAAGGAAGGTCGTACACATATTTTGTAGAGGGTAAGCTTGGCATCTGTCGTGAAGAAATTTTTTGTTATGAAGCCAATTTGACGTCTGGCTTTAGAAATAATAGAGGAGGCGTGTGCTTTAAAGTTTAGGCTTCCTGTGTAATTTATTCCTAGATCGTGTACTGAATTAAGTGTCTGGACTTTACTTTTATTTAAGTAAAGTTGGGGTTCATAGGGGTGCTTTCCAAAGTGCATGATCCCGCATTTGTGGAGGTTAAATGGTAATTGCCACTTTTCGCTCCAGATAGTTAGGTTATTGAGATCATCTTGAATCAGGGGTACACTTTCATTTAGAACCGCAGGCTTATAGCTGTATACTATTTTGAGATCATCAGCATATAAGTATGGTTTCCCAGATTTTATGATGTTACATATATCGTTTATATACAGGAGAAACAAAAGTGGGCCTAATACACTTCCCTGGATGACGCCACTAGTTATTGGTCTAGGTAATGAGAGACAGTCGTTGTACTTTACCATTTGTTTACGTCCCTTTAAGAATGAAACAAACCATGAATAGAGTGGGTTGTTGATTCCGAAGGACCGTAGTTTGGCTAGTAGCCGTTTGTGTGGAACCTTATCAAAAGCTTTCCTAAAGTCTAAAAATATGACTGATACAAGGAGTCCATTGTCTCGTTTCAGAGTTATATCATTCATGTAGTCCACTAGGCATGTATCACATGATCTGGACCTAAGAAATCCATGTTGGGAGACCGAGATGAGATTATTAGTAATTACATGTTGGACTAACGCCGCTTTAACTACTTTCTCCATCACTCTAGACACCACTGAAGTTATGTTTATGGGTCGGTAATTTTCAACATTTGCTTCAGGTCCTGTTTTAATTTTGGGAATGATGTGTGTAGTTTTCCAGGCAGTAGGGTAATGCGCTGTAGAGAGTGATATCGCAAATAGTTTGAGTAATAAAACACACATATCATCGCCTCCACGTTTTAGCATGCTAGCCGGAATACCATCTGGTCCATCAGTGTAGGAGTGTTTCAGTGTACTAATTGCCTTAGAGATATTCTGTACATTGAAGTCTACGTTAGTAATCTCACAGGCAGATGCTGTGATAAGTTCTGAATCATTAAGTGGTTTTTCATCAGTTAATGAGGAACAAAAGTGTTCATTAAATAGTTCCGTAACAAGTTTAGGATCATCGTATACTTGTTTGTCTTTAATAAATATGTTTCCTCTCGACTTAGAACGTTTAAGTTTATTTTGAAAGAGTGTGGTGAGTGCTGAGGAGTTATTACTAAGTTCGACAGCACGTTTTTCCTGTTCGATTGCTTTTTGTGTACTTATTGCGTCTGTCTGGACAAGTATTTCTGTCATCGTTACTAAAGAGGAGAAGTCATTAGAGTTGTGGAAGCGAGTACAATGTCTCTGCAGACGTCTTCGTGTACCGACCGGTATAAACAGATCTTTAGAAAACTTAGGTCTCCAGTACTCTAAAGGTGCGATTTTGTTCATGATACTTTCGATGTTGTGATAAAATATATTGGTTAGTGTGTCGGTATTGTTTGCAGTAAAGAATGTTCCCCAGTCAGTGCTTCTTAGGTAATTGTGAAAATTATTCCAATCTACCTTGCGATAGTTTCTACGAAGGGTTACATTTTTACGTCTACCGTTTGTGTTTTTTATATTAAGGCTACATACGACAGTGTTATGATCACTACCTGGGAACTTTTTTCCAATATACACAGTATTGGGGGTGAGGCCAATGGTAAAGACTAAGTCCAAGATATTTTTATGTCTGGTAGGGCTACTAACATATTGAGTCCACTGTCCTAGTTCTAGACATTCAATAAATGATTCATAACGTTTCGGAGCTTTGACTGGAAACCAAGAAATTTCAGGCATGTTGAAGTCACCACAAATGAGCTTGCCTGTGAGTGGAAGGGGTGATGCTAGTGTGAATACCTCTGATAATACTGCTATTTCACCTATTGCCAAGTTAGGTTGCTGGTAGATACAGCCGAACAGTAAGGTAATGGAATTTGATGGCTTTAAAACAATCCACACCGAGTCCTTCAGTTTGTTTAGTTCAGGTATATCGCATAGTAGTGAGTTTAAGCTAGAGTGAGCATAAATAAGGCACCCTCCGCCTCGTCCTTTCAATCTATCGCTTCTATATAGGAGGTAGTTATCAAGAGATATACTTAGATCGGAAATATTACTGTTAGTCCAAGCTTCAGATATCATTATAAGTGATGGTTGATATATGGAAGCAAACAGAGCTAAATCAGTCTTTTTATTGCAGATCGACCTAGCGTTGATAAGACACATATTAAACAAGTGGCCTACTAAGTTAAAGTGAGTGAGAGTATCTCGATTAAAGATGTCATGATCCTCGCGTGAGTGATGTATGTTTGAAGTAATGGATTGAGCGTTTTTCAATAGCTCTGTATTTTGATAGCTAGAGTTACTGGGGCATGTATCAAATGAGCTAGTGAAGTTGCTTGGGGAGTTTATCCAGGAGGAAAGGGGGGGGAGTACTTTCTGATGCGAACTGTACGGGGGAAGCGAGTTTATGTTCCGCACTTGGTTTGAAATGACTAGGGCTATATGCTTCAACAGGGGTGCAACTAGGGGCCTTATTCCAAAAAAATCTGGTACATGTTGACTGTAAAGTGTACTGTTATTTGCAAGACAGTTTTGATGGTTAAGCTCGTAGCCTCTGTTATAACTATTTGCGCTAGTGCGAGCATGAGGGGGGTCTGATGCTCGTAACTGGAAGTGGTTACGACTGTTGTTATATATGGAGTCCGTCTTCATGTGGTGAGTTGATACTGGAAAGTTCTCATTCTGAGAGTAATTACAATTGTGATTCTGGGGAATGTACATAGGGTGTGGGGTGAGGAACCTGTAATTACTATGCTTATTAACGGTTTTAGGCTTAAGAAGGTGAGTGGAGTGATCAGTATTCTGATAGTTTTTGTGAGTGTGCGTGTAAAAAGGTTTGTTACGCTCAAGCGTACTACCCATTGTGCGAGGTGTTGATGGCAAGTTACATGATATCAGCGGATAGAACCTATTCACTGTTGTTGGGATACCCACATAACAGTTGGCCTCAATCTTACGTGTCCCCCTATTTCGTATTTTGGATTTTATCTCCCCAGTCTTTTTTGTCAGAGATGAAGGGTTTCTTTGTCTCTGTGAGATGAACTTAGGTTCATTCGAATCCTCTTGTGGAGTATCTCTTGGGGAACCAATTTTTACATGAATATGTTTAGTTGGGTGTGTTTCGTTACACGGCCCACATTTTGGTATTATACTGAGCGAACACCCGGGATCAGAGATGCCGTCACGCCTTTTAGTGACAGATGGGGACCGTATCTTATTCAAAGATTTCAGATCTGCAGACTCATCTAGATCTACGGATGGACCAGTCGTTTGTGGTATAACATCATGCTTGTTATCCATGCGCTTTATATCAATCATTTTGTTGCATACTGTCTTTAGCTGGTTTTTTACTATCACTCTGTCATACGATTCTATTGCTTCACGTCTTCTTATACGACGTTGACACGGTGTTAGGTCAGGAGTGACTTTAATGCTTTTGTATGGAACTAAAGAGCTGATATTTTTGCTCAAATCAATAAACTGTTTAGCATCGTTACAACAGCCAAACTTAAATAGTAGAGGGCAAGTCAATCTATCCGACTTTTTTCTAAGGCGGATGACTTGGCAGTTGACCTTCAGCATATCGCATGCTTTAAGGCAGATGTCCCTCAACTTATTTGGGTGTATGCGATCAGGGAGATTGTAAACTACTGCATTGTGGGAAGACATCATTCTTTTCGTCACTTCTTCAGCCACAAACTCCAAAATACACTCAGCTTTAGTGAGTTGTTCGAGATCTTTATCGGTATTAATACCCCATATGTGTGTGAGGGGTGCTAGTTGGTTAAGTCTACTGTAAATTTCGGCTAGGGAGTTTTGTAACTGACGAATGTCAGTACTATGTCGATCAGCATTCTCGTATACGTGAGATACACTGTTAGACTCCTTGGTTTTTGGTATATTGGACCTAGGCCTAAGTAAAGCATGCGGTTTGGTGGACTGTGTTGACTTTTTGATGCACGTGGGCATTTCGCTTTTTATGTCAACTAGTCTTACCGTTGGCATACTGCACGAAGAGATATAGGGGTTGTTACATGGAGAATCAGGTAGTGTTAGTGATACTTGTGGGTAGGTAGAATGGGGTTCAAAGGATAAATGCTTATCATTTTCAGGTACTGAGTCTTCAGTCTTAGGAGTTACGGACTTTGACCTTTTAGTAGGCTTGAAAGCTGGTGAAATCTCTCTTTTACCCAAGTTACTTGACATATTTTGAAGCTGTATGAGTTAAAAACCTGTCTAACAGATATATATGAGTACATAATTAATTCTACGTATTAACCGGGTTAATACTAGGATCAGAGACTATTAGTATATAACGTATTACAGATAAAAAGTGCTCAGTTATAATATAGGGAAGTACTGATCAGTGAAATCTCTATTAACTGGGCAAGTGTCGGTTAAAATTTATTAACCTAGAGTAAAGTGTGAGCGATAAACGCGATAGGATGATAATCTAAGGACAATACAGCCTACAAAAGAACAAGTCTAAGAATTTCTAAACCACGTGAAAAAATGTTACCACTTTCAAATTTCTAACCATACGAAGTATGGTTGTTAGCTGTCACGATACGATGAGTCCGTGTAGATAGTGATGCGATTTTCACGTAAGATCTTACAGACTAGGCAATCAAACGATAAATTTACCGTTATCAGACGACGTCTATTATCAAAGTAGTGTTAGTACCGAACTAGATTTAAAGTGCGAAAAACTACAGTTGTTATATTTATATTATATTTAGATAACTTATTAGGTCAATAAACGCGGTAGTAGTCAATACAAAACACAGTTATCGTCAATGTGTAAATTCTTTCTCCGCATAAACTTCCATATTACGAAATTCGCCATGTTGTTCACCTGCACAGGCTTGATGATTACAAAGATTTGAGCCTTTCAATTAGTTGACAGAAGTCATAAGTTGTATAACAGAAAATGTATGGATAGCTTGCTCAATGCAATTCTGAAAAACAACAAATCAATCGTGAAAGAAAAGATTAAACCTCGTTATCAGTATCAAGTTCAGTAAGTAAGTGAAATAGCAATTGATAGGATGTACCTGTAAGTGTTTTACTTACTGTAAACAGTGCTCTTCATTTTCTAACCTTCCTACAATTTCATCTAGTTATTCGGTATTAACAAACAAACTTCAGGCACCAAATGAAGGGACTCACAGACTTTAATTAGTTATATGAAATTTGGGAAAAATCCAATTACAACGTTCATAATACTGTTTGCAGTTCACTCATTACATACAATAATGAAATAACTGGAAAGCACTATTTAGCGATTGCTCGTCAACATGCATTAACACTTTGTCTATGATTTGGTCAGTGATTTCGGATTCTGTTAACAGAAATTTATATTTTAACCCTATACGAGACATCGTAAAATAGTATTATCTGCGACATGTCTTAGTTACCATGCTCATAACAAACACGCATCGTTTTACTTAAGAAGAGTATTCGGCTAACTTATGTGGCACTTACAGTAATGTTCTACACAATTTCTGTATAAATTCAGAAAGCGGACAGAAAAATCTATCAACGCCAATTGTTACTAACATAATTTTTCTTTCTCACATTACGTAATAATATATCAGTCCAGTTGACAACGATGATACTTATCATGGATTAAACTGTTTACGGCTGTATATTAATAGTTCATATCGTAATGTAGCACTTTATATATTGACGTTCACTTGGAAGCAGGAGCGATCTGAAACAACAACACTACAGCGAGGACCGGTAAGTGCCGTTGAAGTAAGAAAACAGTGTACTGGTACAACAGATATATTTTTAAAATTGAAAGACACGGTTCGAGTGCAAAAGGGGAAACTTACTACAAAATAGTTTTATTCATTGTTTAGATCGCGTAGGGCTTCTTCCTCTATTTCCAGTGCGTTTACTCTTTGTTGCCCTGAAATAGAAAAACAAACTCCCATTAGAAACGTCGCATGGAATGATTATTATTACTATTACAAGATTCATGAATAGTTTGACTCTCAATTACAATTTATAAACAACTACTAACACCCACGTTCATCCCCATACAACCAATAAAGCAGAAATAAAGCGGAATCTCCCCTTTCTGTCGCTGTTTTTCAAATGTCGCTAAATTGCCGACTTTTCCCTTAAATATCCGACGAATTTCCGATTTTCACCCTAAATATCCGACGAATTGCCGATTTTTACCCTAAATACCCGCTACATTGTCTACTTTTCTACTACATGCACACCGACGTAATTAAGCGCCCACTTTTAAAACGCTTCTGTATTCACCCCAACCGCCTCCTGTGTTCGCCTTCATTCCCACAACACAGCACACGAATAATGTAATGTACGTAAAATATAGTATAAGTTCCAAATTTTTATTGAAAACAAAAAGCTTATTATTGTACAACGTTATGAGCAGTTGGCAGATGGTAGAGCATCAATGTTCCTGATGTAATTGCAATTGTCACGGACCAGACATTTCACGCATTGTTTCTTTCCATCAGGCCTTTTGGACTATGGAGAGTCAAACAATTCTTGTGAATTCTAAAATGTAATGAAGAAGAACGTTACTATATCTAGGAAACTCGTTTTGCACAACAAGGTACTTGAAGCTGAACTTACGGTTATATCCTTGAACACGAAAGACTCTACCTATAGATAACGAGAAAAATATTCACTTTAAAGTCGTACGTACGTGTTCTTGGTTCCGTCGATGACCCTTCTGTACTTTGTCTCTCATTTCGTGAAAATAACTTTGTGTAGCCATGTCATATAGTTTCGTAAGGTCTTTCTTGTTGACAGATGACGACAGGAATCGATTAGTAAGTGCACCTGAAGTTTAAAAACCTTATTTAACTTACTTCGTACGCAGCCATAAAACCGGCACTTCTGAATCGTTTGTTTTGATGAAGTACCAAGTTGCGTGAAATTAATGGCGACTTCAGGTTTCATGATGTAGGACAGAAGATATAGCATGGAGGTTTCAGGATCATCATCCATTAAACGCGTCAACATGGCCATCTGTAATAGGAATGAAGGATAAAAATCATGTTGTGTGTTTACAAATCTGTTCCTCACGTGCAGGCGAAAAAGCGACATTTATTTACGCTTTCGTCCGCTTTATTCCCCTTTTTTCGCCTTTATTTCCCCTTTATTGGTTGTTTGGGTCAATACCATAATAAGGGTGGTAAGTCATATGTAAATTATTTTACAGCTTGTTTTTTGCTTGAAACTATAATTTCGGTCTACTTTTGACTTCATAAATGATGAATTTTACTTGCCTGAGTTTCCATTGTTACAAATTACCAGATAAGGCTGACTAAACATTCATCCAGGTTGTCAGCTCCAAATACGTCAGGAGACCAATAGACTGCAATAAACGCCATGTAACACGCATAAATATTACAAAAATTAACATGTGACGGAAAACTGCTGTGATTAGACGATAAAAACGACATTAAAAAACCACGACAACATGTAACAAATGAGCGAGAATCAATGACATGACTTTTCGACCATGCCGCCCAAGCTGTAGAATTCGTTTGCAGTGTGACACTGATATAGTCTGATTATTCTTTCTGAAGTGGACTTCACAAATTCTTTCAATCTAATAGTATTTTGACTAGTTACTCCCAGTATTATTCCTTCGTCGCTCCACCTATTGATAACGGGATTATTTACAGCTACACGTCGTCAGCAAATTCCTTCGAACAGGAACTAGTTGATGCGGTAATCACATGTGCCCTAGTGCAACATGTGAAGGAAGCAACGAGGTACGACCCGAGTTCTGCATCATCCTTACTAGATCTTATATTGACTCATTATGAGGATGATGTTGCAAACCTGGATTACATGCCGCCCCTAGGCAAAAGTGATCATGCAGTTTTAAGCTTTGACTTCCATATAACTGTCGATCACGAGCACGCCTCAGCTCAATCCAGACCTAACGTCTGGAAAGCAAACATACCAGACATCATGAAATCAGCATCATCAGTAGATTGGAAAATAGACCCAGAGTCATCAATCGAAACGGCTTGGGACATATTCCGGAATTTATACTTAGAAGTTACCGCCCCCCACATCCCTTGGACTACACCTAAGAGACCGAGAAACTCCCCACCGTGGTTCAGTAGGGAGGTTCGCATCCTTCTCCGCAAAAGAAGGAAAATGTGGGACAGATTTAGGTTACTGGGGACTGACGAGGCAAAATCTCAGTATCAAAAGGCTCGAAATACCTGTGCCTCAACCCTCCATAAGGCCAGAAAGCTGTACGAAGAGAAAATCGTTAGGGAAGCCATAGAATGCCCTAAACGCTTGTATTCGTATATAAACCAAAGGACAAAAAGAAGAAGAAATGTTCCTTCACTATGGGGAGACAGTACTGCCACATCACTAGTGGAGGACGACTTTGGCAAAGCTCAAGTATTCTCTAAATACTTTAGCGATGTATACACCATAGAAACACCCTTCCCACCAGTCCATGAAAATCCCCCCACACAAGCACTGGACAGCGTGACCATTAAAGAACTCGATGTCTTTGGTCTGCTAGTTAAGCTTGACATAGGTAAATCCACTGGACCCGATGAACTGCATCCTGGGTTACTAAAGGAATTAGCTAACTTTGTTGCGAACCCTTTAAGTGTATGTTTTAATCTATCCGTAACCCAGGGTCGTCTACCAAAAGACTGGAAGAACGCCATAGTAAGTCCAGTCTTCAAAACAGGTACAAAACATAAGCCTGAGAATTACCGACCAATTAGCCTAACTAGTGTGGTTGTTAAAATCTTAGAAAAGATTATTCGGAAGGAGCTGTTAAAGTATCTCGATGAAAACCGGATCCTCTCCGAAAAGCAGCATGGTTTTAGAACAGGTTACTCTTGTCTCACAAACTCATTAGTCGCTCGTGAAAGCTGGTGCGCTCCTAAGGACCAAAAATTACCTATAGACGTAGCTTACATCGATTTCAGCAAAGCTTTCGACAAAGTTCCGCATAACCGGCTATTATATAAGCTAAGGAATGTCGGGATTGGAGGCAATCTATTGATGTGGATAAAAGACTTCCTGGTTGGGCGTCAACAAAGAGTAAGGGTGAACTCCAAGTTGTCTAGCTGGGAAACTGTGCTTAGTGGAGTCCCCCAGGGTACAGTTTTGGGGCCAGTGTTATTCCTCCTGTACGTAAATGATCTCCCTCGTCTACTATCGTCATCGGTCTTACTCTATGCTGATGATGTCAAGATATGGAGAGCAATACAAAGCAAGGGCGATAGCTTAGAACTTCAAAATGACCTGGAGAGATTATCTGAATGGTCCCAAACCTGGCAATTGCCGATAAACACTTCCAAGTGTATTGTGATGCATATTGGCCACCAGGGTACAGATACATACACGATGAATAACACTGAGTTACCTATTGTTCACGCACACAATGACTTAGGCGTCATCGTTAGTCAAGACTTAAAGACTACTGCACACTGCCGTGCAATAGCCGCCAAAGGTTTTAGGACTTTATGGTCCATACGCAGGGCTTTTAGGCATCTTGACGCTAAAACGTTTCTGACTTTGTATACAGTGTTCGTACGCCCTAAACTTGAGTACTGCATACAAGCAGCTAGCCCCTGCCTAAAAAAAGACAGTGAACTCCTGGAAAGGGTTCAGAGAACAGCAACTAGGCTGATTCCCGGAATAGCGAAGCTCCCGTATGGTACTAGACTGACCAAGCTAAACCTATTCCCGCTGTCATATAGAAGAATCAGAGGCGACTTGATTACAGTTTTCAAATTGCTTAATGACAAATTTGCACCTGATATGCCCTCATTTTTCTTGTCTTCCAAAACAGAAAATCTACGAGGACACTCTAAAAAAGTTCACAAGCCACGAACGAATTACTTGTCAGCTGACTACCGACTTTCCCATCGAATAATCAACGAGTGGAATTCATTACCTCAGCACGTGGTTGAGGCTCCATCCGTCGACTCCTTCAAAAGAAAGTTGGATCAGCTGAGAGATCATCATCGTCAGGACTAACACAGGCCATCAAGCCTCCTGTCCTTTCCAAACTGAAACTGAATCTTCCAAAATAATGAAGAACAAAATCTCCAATATACTTATCAATAAACAAGAGCCTACTCCAATGCAGCGGATACATATCTCTTCAGAAGAATGACTCGCTAATTTCGTCCACGAAAGTCTGAAAGCTTGATAAAACTTATTTCCATCTACTAGACTACGTACAGTCCAATATTTTTAGCCACATCTTTGAAATTTAAGGTCATCTCGGCCTGAAGGTCATGCTGCCCTTCAGCTTGCTTTTTCGTTCTAGACAACAACCAGTTTGTTGTCTTGTCAATTTGACCACTTCAGCCTTTCTGCAAGATTGGATTCGAAAAGCCACTCCGAGGAAACCTACCCGTTTCAAGCTACACAAAGCTTATACTGTCCTTGATAATGAATTGTATGAAGCTGTAATTCATTTATTTTTTCTATAGTTTAGAGTTAAGTCAACCGAAATCCCTTCCCTTGCCACAGAATGATACCTTGCTGCATCAGAGTAAGTTCTCCATCTTTTTTAGTACACCTCTCGCACAACCAAATATTCCAGTCACATTAACGGATTCGTTTTGAGACAATATGAAGTCTGTTACTAATATCCCCTAAGGTTAATCAAACTTCGATCTTGCTTCTTTCATTGTCAACCTCACATAATCTCCAAGTCGCGCAAACTGTCAACCCCATGTTATCTTTAAACCTGAACACAAAATGGTGAAAGCATGGTGTACTGACGGCCTTAAGTTAATCATTCGAAAGGATGATGACGGCTTGTGTATTTCACACGGAAATTAAAGTGTGGTGATAAGTCTTGTGCCATGAAGGACGAAGTAAATATTCACAATGATTAGTCTTTAAGGTCTTTGAAATCAAAAATCATCTATTATGCAACCAGAAAGATTTAAAATGATACTTAAGATGGATTGCAAAAAATACCTGATCCTAAGGCAGAGTCTGGTTAAGTACGTGATGTGATTTTATACGCAGTCAAGAAAGCTTCGTGCGGCTAGCTAGTATTCTCCGATTCTAATACTTACCTTGAATTCAAATCCCAAGTTTCACAAGTTTGTAAAGAAAGGGGCGACAAAAATCGTTTATAGCTGATTTCTGTTCGTTATGGAAACTTTAACACTAATTTGCAAAACCATCTTTAAATTCCACCTTAACTTTGAATACATGAACCTAACCTTTTTGCATTATGGCTAGTGTTAGTTGATGACGAAAGCTATTTAGGATAATTATACTAACTCACAACCCTAGTCTGAATCTAAATCTCCGAAACATAAACTTATTACTTGACTGAAGAGAATAATTTGACATATGAGAGTTGATTATGAAGATCAAAGCTATGATCCCATTGTTTTAATACCAGTCAGTCATCTACAACGTAAGAGCAGGCACATGTATGCATCGGTCCAAGTTGTCACACCTCATTAGCACAAGATGAACATCAAATTCATAGTAGCAGTTACTTCAATGGTAGTAATACATAGAAGAAAGATTGTGTATAAGGACATAGTACAAGATGAAAGGATTAGTTCGTAGAAAAAAAGGTAGAAAGCCATTTTGATCTCACGATTTAAGGGAAGACAAAAAGTGTGTGCACCTTCGCCATTGTGATCGATTGTGAGCCATGTCACCTAGAGTCTCCAACCACTGGTTACGATGATCACGCGGACCCCAACCAAGTAGTCTGTATCTGCCAACATGGCTCAGACTAGAAGTTAGTGATTTAATGGACTGATGCCGTTTCGGTTTGGCCGCCCCTAACTCTTTTCCAACCATCACCAACACTCGTCAGCGTAGCGCGTCGTTGTAATCGGTGTTCAGGCATACGTAGCACATGACTCAACGATCTCAGTTGATGAAGATTCATGACCTCATCAACTGATTTATCACCATTACCTAATACACTGTGTCTAACCTCACTATTACTTACTCAATGATCCCAACAGATGCGAACAATATTTCTATGACATCTGTGGTCAAATACTAGTAACTTACGAGTATCTTTTACTCTTGATGGTGACGTATCGCAGCCATAAATTGAATAAGAGCGAACTACTGCACAGTATACTCGTCCTTTTATTGATAGACGGATATCTCGCCTTCGCCCTAGGTGACGTAGGTTGACAAAAGTCAAACGAGCTTTTTGAATCCGCGCAGGGATTTCGTCAGACACCAACCCATTAGGGCTGATTAAACTTCTAAGATGTTGTCGAAGCAGGCCAGTCCTGGAGTAACAATTTACATTTAGATGGGGAGAAACGCATCCCAAACATCCTGGCATTGTTACTCAGTGTTACCAAAAGACTCGGCATTTTATCAGCGTCTTCACCAAACAGGAATATGTCATCTGCGTATTCTAAGTCGCTTAGTGGACCACCTAGTAGGAGATCGATTCCTGAAAATTCAGTCGAAGAGAGTGTTATTTCCAGCAATAGGTCTATAATGAAGTTAAACAAAAATGGAGATAGTGGACAGCCTTGTCGAACACCACTTGAGGTTAGGGATAGGATACACGTCGTTGCCTTTTCGTCGTTTCTACCTACGCTCCCACTGCCTGCAGCCATGACAAAGTGAAAGATGACTTTTACAGAAAGCTCTCTGAACTTCTTCAAAAAGCCAAGCGCTCAGAGGTAGTACTCGTAGCGGGTGACTTTAATGCCCAATTAGGCAGCTTAAATCAAACTGAAAGACATTTAGGTGGGTATTTTAGTATTCCGGCTCAACGAGCCGATAATGGTGTTCGTCTGTTGCAACTATGCTCAGACAATCGTTTATATTTAGCAAGCACTAATTTTAAGCATAAGCAGAGACATCGCCCAATATGACGGCCACTTGCACCAAAACAACGATGGACTCAAATAGACAATATTGCCATCAGTCATCGTTCGAGAGGCTCGATAGAAGACTGTCGCTCGTATTGGAATACTTGTTTAGACTCTGATCACGCTTTAATACGAGCACGCATTTGTCTGAGCCTTACTGGACGCAGGAAAACTACACTAAGAAGACCCATTAGGATTGAACTGGAGCACGAGGGAGCCAAAAGTAAGTTCCAGGAACAACTGAGTTCACATCTAGGCAGTTCTGGAAACGAGGCTGACCCAGATTTTACTTGGAAAGATATACGAACAGCTGTGGAAACAACAGTAACATCTATTAGTAATTTAAACTAAAGGGTTACTAAAAACCAATGGATTTCTTTTAGGTCTACTGCACTGATCGATTCTCGTAAACTCATCCCATCAGGCTCTGAACACGATGAAGAGCGAAAGCAAAAGAGATGGAAAAGGCATTGGCTGTAGGCAACACCAGGCAACTCTTTAGACTAATAAAATAAACTGAAATTAAGAAGTCAAGTGTAAGTGAAACAATCTCGGAAAAAGACGGAACCCTTATCTACTCTCAGCCCAGACGTTTAGAACGATGGGTAGAACACTTCAAGAAGCAGTTCACCTGGCCTTCAGCTACTCTAAAGTCACCCACCATTCCCAGATAGTCTGAATGGAACATTGAAGTAGGTCCCCCAACTCTAGCTGAAGTTCAAAAGTCTATAGCTAATCTGAAACGAGGAAGAGCAGCTAGTCCAGATAGATTGGCTCCAGATGTCTTTAAATATGGTGGTCCAATTTTAGCGATTGGGTTGACTAATATTTTAGCTAAAACATGGGACTTGGACGTAATCCCATCTGACTGGTCACAATCACTGATTGTCCCAATATATAAGAAAGGATCGAAATCATCCTGTAATAACCATAAAGGGATTAGTTTCACTAATATAACATCTAAACTACTAGCATCATTAATTATCGGGCGCCCAACAAAGACTAGGGAACTACAAACACGAGAAAATCAGGCTGGCTTCAGACATGGTCGTAGCTGTATCGATCACTTATTCACTATTCGTCAGGTTTTAGAACACAGACATGCTTATTGGCGTCAGACAATGATAGTTTTCCTTGACTTAAAAGCAGCATTTGACTCTGTAGACCGAGAGGTTCTGTGGCAGTGTCTGTCATTGAAAGGTGTACCTCATAAGTACATAAACCTTGTGAAGGCTCTTTACTCGAACACTACAAGTCGAGTGAGAGCTTATGGCGAACTGTCATATGATTTTACAACCTCAAGTGGTGTCCGACAAGGCTGTCCACTATCTCCATTTTTGTTTAACTTCATTATAGACCTATTGCTGGAAATAACACTCTCTTCGACTGAATTTTCAGGAATCGATCTCCTACTAGGTGGTCCACTAAGCGACTTAGAATATGCAGATGACATATTCCTGTTTGGTGAAGACGCTGATAAAATGCCGAGTCTTTTGGTTCCAAACCAATGCGCATGGGCTCCCGTATCCTGAAGGAACAAATGTAGAATGAACCAGTTATTGGTCACCGGCATCTCCTCACGATGCTCCATTGCCTTGTGGGTTAGACCTTTAGGTCAAAGGCTCGGGGTGTGGCCCCCTAAGAAAACCACCTGCTTCGGTTTGGGCACCCGGGCAGTATCACAGCCCTCTCGCAAATAAATGAAATGGAACATTCAACTGACAATTATATTCTCGTTCATACTAGAAACAAATCAATTTGCATTATTACTATTATTATTATTGTTATTATTATTATTTACCATATCGCTAATTAACCCCCTTTTATCCCCAATTTGTGTAACCTTACTTTTCAACTTACGCAGCAGCTCGCTCTTGGTGGAAAATCTGTCCTATCTAAACGATCTCCAGTCACTGTCTGGTTGAAAGTGAATGCTTCCACCGATTATGAATACTGAAGCAGTCTTTCTGAAACCACGTACTCCGTTCAAGCTGGCTTCCTTCAACGTTCGCACACTAATGCAGATCAGACAACAGATAGGGCTGGCTATGTCTTTGGAAGGTCTTAATGTTGACGTTTGTTGTCTATCCGAGACCCGTATTCAAGACTCTAGTGAAGTACTACAAATCCGCTCTCTATCTGTCGCCTCGAAAAGCTTGTTTCACGTGCGCTTATCCGGGGACCCTGTGGCATCTTCGTCTGGTCTTGCTGGCGTTGGTGTCGCACTAAGCGCTAGAGCTGAAGCAGCACTAATCGATTGGATCCCCATTGACAGTCGGTTATGTGCTGTTAGATTAGAAAGTTCCATCAAAGTGAGAAGAAACCGGCGTGAGAAACGGTGTCTTTTCGTCATCTCCGCCTATGCCCCGACAGATTGCAGCCCGGATGCAATCAAGGATGAGTTTTACCATCAGTTGACAGTTCTTCTCCAGAAAGCGCGTTCGACAGATATTGTAGTATTAGCCGAAGACTTGAATGCTCAGGTCGGGCGTCTAGGCACAGAAGAGAGTCGTTTAGGTGGCCGATGGGGACTTGTTAGTCGCAGATAAACGGGGGACCGTTTGCGGACCGTTTGCTGCAACTGTGCACAGACCACAACCTGTTTCTGGCCAGCACTAACTTCCGGCACAGTCATCGCCGGTGTGCCACCTGGCGTCCTCCCTCTGCATCTCAAGCCTGGACTCAGATTGATCACATCGCGATCAGCTACCGCTGGCGTGGTTGTGTACAAGATTGCCGCTCCTTTTGGAGTACCTATCTGGAATCTGATCATGCCTTGGTCTGCGCCAATCTCACCTTACTTTTCAGTGACCGAAGGATTGACCGCCATCAACGGATCGATGTTAGTAAACTGGCTGCAACTTCTGTTGCAAGTAAGTGTCGAGCGGAGCTAGCTTCTAGGCTAGCTACCATCCCACCGAAAAGTATAGATGAGCATTGGTTGTATCTTCACGACGCCATGAAAATGGCGAGTAAAGCCGCTTGCGGCTTCGCGAAACGTCCCGCTTACAAGCACTGGGTTTCTTCTGGCTCCTTACAACTGATGGAAGCCCGTCGGTCTACTCCGGGTGACCGTGAGTTTGACCACAAACGAAGGCTGTTACGTAGTGAAATCGGGCAAAGCTTGCGTAAGGACCGAGAAGCCTGGTGGTCGGAGCGTGCTAATGAGATGGAAGCAGCAGCTGCATCTGGTAACTGCCGGAAGCTCTTCCGACTCATCCGAGCCACTGGCAGCAAAAAGTCTGGTGTGAGTGAAACAATCTACGAGGATGACGGGATGCCAATCACTAACATCTCTCGACGTCTTGGACGATGGGCGGAATTTTTCGAAGGGCAGTTCAACTGGCCTGCTGCTCCGGCAACATCAACCAGTTTGTCCTGCCCCCCATGGCCGGTGACGACTGATCCACCAAACGAGGCGGAAGTCCGCAAGGAACTCCAACTCTTGAAACGTTACAAATCACCGGGCCCAGATGACTTACCTCCGGCTCTTTTTAAAGATGGTGGTGACTTTCTGACTAAGGAATTAACTGTGTTGTTTACAAAGGTTTGGGAGCAAGAAAGTGTTCCAACATCATGGAATGAGTCGATAGTCGTCCCTATCTTTAAAAAGGGTTCACGTTGTTCCTGTAACAACTATCGTGGGATAAGTCTACTTCCGATTGCGTCCAAACTATTGGCTTCTATCATTCTTCGTAGGTTGTTTAAAACCCGAGAACGATTGACTCGCGAGGAGCAGGCTGGTTTCCGTTCTGGTCGAGGATGCATTGATCACATCTTCACCCTCCGCCAAATGTTAGAACACCGTCATACTTATCGCAGGCCATCAATCGTAGTGTTTCTTGATATCAGGGCTGCCTTCGATTCGTTGGACAGGACTGTTCTCTGGGATTGTCTATTGAAGAAGGGTGTGCCTGAGAAGTTCATTAACATCTTAAAGGCCCTGTATACGAACACCTCAGGCAGAGTGAGGGCATACAACCACCTTTCTCCCTTGTTCCATTCGAGCAGTGGGGTTAGGCGGGGTTGCCCAATCTCACCATTCCTCTTCAACTTTGCCATCGACGACATTCTGGAAACAGCTCTGATGGATGTAAGTAATGGCGGTGTGGATCTGCTGCCTGGAGAACAACTTCTCGACCTTGAGTATGCGGATGATATTGTCTTACTGTGCGATAATGCCCAAGGCATACAATCCGCACTTAATCAGTTGGCAATCAGTTTCCGCAGGTACGGCATGTGCTTTGCACCCTCCAAGTGCAAGGTACTCTTACAAGACTGGCAGGATTCTCATCCTGTACTCACCCTGGGTGGTGAGCAGATTGAAGTAGTTGAGAAGTTCGTGTATCTAGGTAGCTATATAAGTGCTGGTGGTGGCGTGAGTGATGAGATTGATGCACGTATAATGAAAGCCAGAGCGGCTTATGCCAATCTGGGCCATCTTTTGCGCCTTCGTGATGTTAGTCTGGCTGTAAACGGTCGGATTTACAACGCGTCGGTGAGAGCAGTTTTGCTCTATGCTTGTGAAACCTGGCCTCTCCGAGTTGAGGATGTTAGACGTCTCTCCGTGTTCGATCATCGTTGTCTCCGAAGGATTGCTGACATTCAGTGGCAACACCATGTTAGTAATGCAGAGGTTCGGCATCGTGTGCTCGGGCGCAGAGACGATAATTCAATTGGTGTCACCATCTTGAAACACCGACTTTGGTGGCTTGGACATGTTTTACGAATGTCGTCCCAGAGACTTCCACGTCGTGCATTATTTGCCGACTCTGGGACTGATTGGAAAAAGCGGAGAGGAGGTCAGTGTATGACATGGTGTCGTGGTATGAAAGAAAGCTGCAAAGGGCTAGCTTCTGTTGGTCCTTCACGACTCCCTGGCTGGGGTCCGAGAGATGGTGCAACACAGTGGCTAGAGACGTTATCAGATATGGCTCAGAATAGAAGCCAGTGGCGATCCTGCTGTAACCTTCTTCTACTTTCTTCATAAAGAGTGGCTATAACTTTCCTAACTGAGAGAGCTCTTCTGGTTGTACATTTCAGTTCCCCCCATCATTACTCTTCTCCTTTTCTTCTTTTCCTTCTTTTATATATACGCATCTTCTTCCTTCTCCTCCCATTCTCATTATTTTGTGTGGCGCATATGTATCCGGTGCCCTTTGTACCAATATATATGTGATTAAATAAATAATAAATTTGGTAGCACTAAGTAACAATGCCAGGATGTTTGGGATGCGTTTCTCCCCATCTAAATGTAAATTGTTACTCCAGGACTGGCCTGCTTCGACAACATCTTAGAAGTTTAATCAGCCCTAATGGGTTGGTGTCTGACGAAATCCCTGCGCGGATTCAAAAAGCTCGTTTGACTTTTGTCAACCTACGTCACCTAGGGCGAAGGCGAGATATCCGTCTATCAATAAAAGGACGAGTATACTGTGCAGTAGTTCGCTCTTATTCAATTTATGGCTGCGATACGTCACCATCAAGAGTAAAAGATACTCGTAAGTTACTAGTATTTGACCACAGATGTCATAGAAATATTGTTCGCATCTGTTGGGATCATTGAGTAAGTAATAGTGAGGTTTTTTATTTTATTTAAACACATAAATATTGGTACAAAAAAAAGCACCATATAAATATGCGCCTCACAAATCTCATTTGATTTGTGTGAGGGCTGTGATACTGCCCAGACTGAAGCAGGTGGTATTCTTAGGGGACCACACCCGGAGCCTTTGACCTGAAGGCCTAGTCCACAAGGCAGTGGAGCATCTTAAGGAGATGCAGTCCCATGGTAGCCGGTGACCAACAATAGGTTCATACGCCATTTGTTCACACAGGATACTGGAGCCCATGTGCACCATTGGTTTGGAATCAGGGTTTTCCAACTCCCCTAGGTGAACTTTCTGTCTCCACCAACCCGGTTAAAGCGCCGGACATTCGCTTTTCGTCCTCTCAATTTCGTAAACAACACGCCCGCCACGAGAAGGCAGTGAGTAGGACTTCCCTGGCAGAAGCTATATTTTCGCGTGGCCATGTGAGAGCATTTCGAGAATAGTGAGGTTAGACCCAGGTATTAGGGAATCATGGTATATCAGTTGGTGAGGTGATGTATCTTCATCGACTGTGAGATGGTTGGGACACGTGTAACGATCGGGATTGTTTTATTATTGTCTTGATGATTGCTTCTTTGTCTGCTGATATAGGTTGGGAACTTGAACGGATGCATATACTTGACAATTCTATATTGCTTATGACTGACAGTTGCAAATTCTCAACCTGTTTACCAGCATTTAAAAGTTTAAGTATCAGACCTTTATAGTGAATCATAGATCATATTAGTCAGTTCGACCGCCCATTGCCTTTTAACGTAGTATATCTCATGTCCTTGCTTCAGGACATCAGTAATTAAATGCAATCTCACAAAAATACGTCTAACCATACAGTTTTGTAATCAGTCAACCTGTGCTGTGATCGCATAAGGTGTCCTGTAGCTACAATACACTTCTTTTCGAAGGTAATGTCGATAGACGTTGGTTAGTATCAGCTGCCAGCGCACTGTCCGGAAATTAGTTGAACAAAAATATATTATCTAAACTCCAAAGTACGTAAATCCATTGTATGTACAACCAGCCTAATTTTAAGGGTAAATTGTTCACAAGTTTTTCTCTTCAGTCAGTGAGGTTTTTACTTCAATATGAAGTAATTGAAAATAGAAAAATATTGACCTCATAATAGAATAAAATTCATGTTTAAAATTGGTTTTAAAATGATCTGTAAGTGATACTGTGAATGGATAGAGATTTCATAATTTCTATCTTAAGCTTACTTGTCATTCCAAGAAGTACGAGCAATGTTTCAAAGACACCTTTGACCAAAGATCTGCTGCATACTCGTGTCTTCTTGTTTCAAAGACTGTTTTAAGCCATAAATCAGTACAAAGCATACTCCCGTCCATTATACACTGCCTTCGGCTGGCAGAATGACATCTCTTATACGCCACAAGTAACAAGTTAACAAATGACAACTAATCTACTGGAATGGTCCCGAGATTTTGTCACGAATTAATCCATCAGGGCTAATTAGACTTCCAAGATAAGTAAATGATCGACGTACTCAGTAACTTCGCTCTCTATCAATAAGTCAGGAGTTGACGTAGACCATTCATAAGGTAATGTTTTGAACTTAGAACAATAGGAATGCATCCGAAACATGTTTACGTTTTCATTCAAGGCGATCAGTAGACTCTGCATTTTAGTATCTCCACGAAACAAAACTATGTCATCTGGGTATTCTAAGCCGATAAGTGATCTTGGTGAGGAATCAACTCTTGAACAGTTATTTCTAGGAGAATATCTATAACTGAATCAAGTAAACAGTTACATTAGGCAACCCTGATGAATATTTGATGTTATCGATTCCGATGACAGTTCTCCATAAGCTTCTGATTCAACCAGTAGTATTCAGGTAGAGAGCGTGTACAAGGTTAGTTCTTTACTTCAATGACAGACACTGCATAAAACCTTTCGATATATGGGGTCGGATGCTGCCTTAAGGTAAAGAATTGCGACTGTAATTGGGAGTCCGCAGGTATTTCTTTATTCTATAACCTGATGAAGAGTCAGTATTTGGGCAATTCATCCACATCCGGATCTAAAACCAGTAGGCTCTTCGCGAGCCCTAGTAAGCGTTAGATGATTATTGAGGCTAATATTTTAGATAATAATTAGTTGAACTGATTTCCTGTGGTTCCACAAAAGAATCTGACTTTTCTTATCAACTGGGATGGGTAGCTCTCAAACCCTAGCTCTTATCTCACTCAGCTTAGTTGCTAAAACCGGATGACCATTGTTAAATATCGTAGGAACTAATTTATCATGATCTGCTCTCTCTCTAGATTAGTTATGGTCTTCTCGATTTCATTAGGAGTCGCGGGCATTCGATGACATTCCATTTAAGTCGTTCGGTAATATTAAGCAACTAGAGGGTATCTAGAGCTAAGTTGGGCCGTTTCTCAAGGTGTTCTACCCATCATTTCGACTTCCTCGTTTGGTGAGTCGGAATAGTTGTTCACCTTTTTGGTCTCTTTTGCTTTCTCTGGTCACTGCTACTCACAAGCATTCCGTAAACTTTTGCTAGTGTGTGTTTGAGTTATCTTTGCTCACCATCGTATTTTGAGCTTGATGGAATGAATTTCCGAGTATCTATCGACTTAGTGGACAATACAGAAACCCACTGATGTTTCATAATCTTTTGGTTCAAACCATTGGTGGATATCATTGCTGATTCCATAGTTGTTTAGATATCATGCCAACCTACATTGGAGCAAACATTACTTTGGCGATTGACTAACTGCTTTATTAGTTGGTACTGAAATATACTCTTGACAGTTTTGCCGTTTAGCTAAAATCTTAGGGATCTTCATTCTGTGGTGCTTCTGTACCCTGTAAGACAGGCAAATAAGTTCTTGGACTAGATTATAGTCAAAGTCCTATTATGTGCTCCAGAATAGATAACAGTTTTTTATCGAACCTCTTCAATGACGGCTTATGGCGATATGGATCATTGCATCTACTTCTTGGTCAATTTTCAGATTTAGCAGGTCAGTCAATGTTTCCCTTCATACTTAAGGTTAGTACTTTCTAATAATAATCAGCTATCTGATCATAAATTCTGAATCCGGTCACCGTTGTTTGTTTGTTGAGCTGAGACCCTATAAAACCCACACGTGTTTTTCAATTTGACTTATCGACTTGTGCGGTAAAACTACCTGTTATGATTACCACGTCTGAGCTCCTTGCTTTCTGAAAGAGACCATGACATTACTTGTAAAACTTGTCTTTTACTCCATTCGAGCTGCATTTATTGGGAGCATAAGCTTATAACAAAGTTTATGCCTGTGTTCTTATTGTATCATTGAGACAGAGCATTTAGGGGACTATCCAAGTAGATTCAGTCAAGAAGTAGATGTTCTGCTTTCGGAAGTAATGCTATACATACATCAGAAAGACCATCAGTAGTTTCTACCGCGCCTTCAAATAGACGAACGGTTGGCTCTTCATACTGGCTAAGTAAGGTCAATTGAATGACCACTCTATGTCCCTGTATACCTGTCTTGGAGACTCAGAATACATCTGTGGCACAAGATGCTAGAGTCTCTCAACAAGTGAGGCTTCTTATTCCATTTGAAGGTTTTCGGACATTGTAAGCTTCAACATGTAGTTTAAAGCACAGTTTCAGGAGACCTATATTAGCAGTTTTTAAATTTAGATCGTTAGCACTGGCGGCACATGTGGAAGAAATCGAAGATGGGATGCTGTTTGATAGTTGGAACAGTATAAATATTGATCGTGAAGACATGGTCTAACTGTGAACTCGTGTTCTGTTAGAGGTATACGGCGGTTGTCGTTTCCTGGTTACCAACATAGTTGAAGAATATTTGTTCTTGAGGTACTTGCAAAGAAAACTTTGTTGAAAGTGGTTTTTACAACCTGGAAACATCGCTCCAGCATCCAATGGATAACTTTTTGAGATCAGTCACTCATGGTTTTTTTTAGTAGTCTCAGTTAGCTCTGTCCTTGGTAAGATTTATCACTTGCGACGTAAATTCATGGGGCAAGGCGACGCGTGTGACTTTCAGGGTCGACCTTTTGCAACTCACTCCTCGTTTTGGGAAGGCAGAATCTGGTTGCCCGAAGAAAATACCTTTTTGCCGTCACACTCCTATGCATTTGCATTACGACTACGCCCTCGGATAGAGTTCACGGCTTTTTATATTGGCAATTTCCTACCGACTTACCTGGCATAATAGATCGTAAAAGAACAAACACTCCCTTCGGTTTAACTCGTTCGGGTCACTACAATATATACGCTCTACAACTGCGTCAAGACAGCAACTGTGGTTACAAAACTATGAACTATCTAAATATTGTAGTAATTCAATTTTTCCCGATATCCTGACTAATATATTAATATTTAATTTTCTGTAGGTATCTATGATTCAGTTAATTCTTCTATATCCGAAAAGCGTTCTCAGTACTTTGCTGTTGTGGCTATTGCAGGGAAACAGTTCAAAGTAACTAATAACGATTTAATTATGATCAAGACACCGTTCTATGGAACTGATGTTGGTGATCGCGTTCAATTAAAGAAGGTCCTACTCTTAGGATCATCAGATTTTACTATAATCGGTCGACCAATTTTACCAGTGCATCAGGTGTTTGTTGAGGCTGTAGTAATTGAAAAAACTCTTGAACACCCTAAAGTTTGGTACCAGTTTCATCGTCGTCGTAGACACCACAAACTGCGAGGTAAATTAGTAGTTATTTTTTCACATTCTTTTCAGTATTCCAGGGAAATGTTACTGTCCTCCGGATTATTGATGTTCGTCCCAATATATTAGCAACTCAGTAATTCAATCCTTGAATATACGTTCACATGTTAAAAAACATTTAGGCTTTTATATACTTCTAAAAATCCGTTTTCTGCGATTTTTCTTCATTTAAAGTATTTGAGAGTGTAAACCACTATGGTACTCAAAAAAGTGAATATTCTCCGAATCATGTCAAAGTTTGTTTCTTTCTCTCGCTCTTTCGATGAAAATGTATTTCCATCATGACAGACCCAAAGAGAAATAGTCTCAAACTTTGATTTCATAATATGGTAAGATGTCCAGCTTAAAACACCAAGAAAAGGTAAAGGTCATGAACTTTATACTTTTTACGGTTTTATGAAGTTTATTACCGTAACGTTAGTCTTGAAAGGATTCCGACAGTTTTCATCTCAAGTTGAAATGACAGCATGTTTTCGATTTCCCACCCCCTTTCGAATGAATGATAATATCCTGCGCCTTTAGAAATGAATTTCAAGGCTCGTCACTAGACCTTGGTTACTCATCACTCTGCGTACTTCGAACGACTTTTTCAAAGTCAGTCATATATTATTCTCCTTTTAACTAATATTTTTGTTCGAAAACTACCAAAAGTCAACAGAATGAGCTTCCATGTACACTGGTTGATAAATATTAAAAGATTGATAGTAACTGTCACCTTAAATCCTAATTTTGAGTAACAGAACGTTTCGAGTAAATTTTGCTAAATGTTGAACGTATAGTTTCTGAACTTGGTTGGGTACAAAAAATGTCTGTCGCAACAACCAGATGTTTTTGTTTATATCACTTTGATGGAGATGTTAATCATTAGAGTGTGACTCTGATCTCAAAACATCGTGCCATATAAGAGATTCGAAGGTCGTGGGTTCAGTTGAACGTGAGTTTACGAATGCACTATATTTAAGCATTCCAAACTGAAACTCGACCTCTATCCAGCGCTAAATAGTTCTTGATTTCTTTCCAGCTGATTTTGGTCTGCCATTGAAACTATCTTCATAAATAGCTGGAAGTTGCCCGACCGTTGCTGCTACCTTGACGTAGTGGTCGGGCTTGCCTATCGTGATGATTCAATCGAGCTATACTGGCCGGAACAATCGTTCCTCAAGGTCCTACCGTGCCAGACAGGTCGTTTGAAGAGCGGTGAGACTAAAAGCAGCAAACCCAAGGTCCGAAGGCGAAGTCGTACTGCTGACTGTACGGAGGTGTGACGGCAGTAAGGTGTTTCCTTCAGACAACCAGCATGACAGCGATGCTGCCTTCCCACAAGGAGGGGTGGGGTTAGAAAAGGTCGACCCTAAAAATGCACACCTCGCCTTATCCCACGGATATCCGTCTCCGGCGGTAAGGTCCTTTGAAGAACGGAGCTAACACAAAAACTACCCACAAAAAGGTCGTGTGTGACCGACCTCAAGCAGTTGTCCCTTGGGCACTGCGGTCACGCTCTCAGGTCATTAAGACCACTTCTAATCCAATTTCCTTTTCAGGTACCCCTAGAAGAACCCTTCCACGGTGTGGGCAACCGGGAAGTGATAACTGCCCTCATACCTCTAACAGCACTCAAGACCACTGTATTCATAATCAATCTCCTTCTTCTAGCTGGAAGTTGGTTTCAGCATCACAAGTCCATTCACTACTTGTTTTCCTCTAAATCTCTAACATACATTCTACTCTTGCTTTCTTAACGTATCTGCATTTTTACTAGTTTCCCATTTGTGTTGCAAAGTGTGACAACTTTAATCAACTCGTCTTTGTGGTATACTGTACATTGATCCATTTATAAGTCAGTGATTAGGTCGAATCAATGAAACAGGTGATGATTTACATGGAATTAATTTTTCATAAAATAAAATTTATTACATGACTAGCATGATGGTGTATATAAACTTATTTGACGAGTTTACTTGTCCATCAATTAAGTCAAAAATGTTTTTTGAAGCAAATAAATCAGTTAAATATCAAGATTTCAGTATTTGTGAGGAATACCTATTTTCTACTTCCAAATAAGTTTAGGGGAAGTCAATACTTTTTTACCCATGGAGATTGACGAAAAGAGAGTTGTTTCTAGTAAAGCATGAATTTATTGGTCATTCTTCTGTAATTGAGCACAACTGATAATGTGAAATAAAACAATACATTTTATTATCAAGTTCGCTGCAAAAAATATCATCATTACCCTCATTATTTATCGATATATTAGCGAGAGTGTTTGTAATAAAAGAATACTATAGCAGTCTTCTGGCTGCAATAATAAGGTTTATTTTCTAGGACGATTGTCTTCTACTCACATAAACTCGTTGACGAAATAAGTTACAGTCAATAATGATAATAATAATAACCAAAATATTGACAGGTCAGATAAAAACATAAACGTTCTATTATTATACGTGGTTATTTGATTCTACTACTGATATAAAAGCTTTTTATATGCAACCAGCCACTTGCTTGGAAATTATGAGAGTAAATAGGGAATTTTTTTTGCAGGACGCAAATCTTGAGCATATGTGCACTCGTTTCTATATATCTTTCCTAAAAAATAAAGCCAAACTTTCAACTAATGGCATGTGTCTTGTTCCTTAGATAAGGCAGTCGACACCTGGCTAACAGCGCGCTCTTATCATTTGTCCTCTGATTGGCCCAGCGCATCATATATTGAATCATAAATACTCTCAGTAGAAGTTTTTATTCCAAGCGGCTTATGTTGGATAGGGTAATATGGCTAAGTAAAAATAAATAACTAAATTAGCTCTTCACATTAACATATTCTGATTGGTTTCGTTCCTAGTTCCAATGCTGTGTAAATCTTTATTCCAGAAATTTTACTCTCAGTCTTGATAAAAGGAGTTGTTTATGTTTATTGTTGCTTATATGTCCGACAAAACTCTACACTGTAATGTGAAATACATCCTGTGCAATATTCAGAGAATTTAATATCATTATGTTTGCAACCTTCAATTTATCACGGAAATGTGAGAATTTATGCCTGTTCAACTATTTAGTCTATACTTGATGGTGAATTGAAAGAAATTAAATTGATGTAGAGCCAAAGAGAGTTTATCCGTGACCAATTCAATGCTCAGAAATTAAGCTTAAGGCACCATATTAGTATAGTATCTGTATAAACGAAACTATTGTTTATATCGATCACCCATTCACAGACTGGATGATTATTTAGTTCTAAAAGGTTTAGTTTCAGTAAATAATGAGCAGAACAAGAGAAAAGTGACTGAACTAGTTAAGATTGTCTAGTTCTATTAAGTTGATCATAATTTTTCAGTAAATGGATTGTTAAGGAAGAAATAATTAGTCATGAGGGTAGTGTACACCATGTTACAGTACATGTATAAATTTAAGCAAAACTGATTGTCGACCGTATGTGGTTTCTTCAACACAAAGTGGACTTTCTATTACCGTATCTACTCCTGTTTAATTCCAAGTGTAGGTAAATAAAATTACCTTGTTAGAATTTTAAGGGATTTTTCGAGGCGACGAAAACATCCGTTTTATCGGGAATTTTCGACTTAATATTTAGTCATTGAACCTTAATTAGTAACGTGTGATATTTAAGAATATTTGAATTATAGCATAAACTAATAATCTCAGAAACAACGCAATTTAATCAATAAGTATTAGATGAGCATGAACGAATGTACGGTATTTGAGACTCAAGGTCAAACTGGTCATCAACACAGGGGGACCATTGGTCCATTCAAACACCACATCGGCTACAGCTTAAATGAGAATCCAGAATTCTACGATCAATCGCTTCTCTTTAGCTTCATCACGTGTCTGTTCAATTGTGTAATGGATATAGACTCTGTATTATCTAGAATGCATTCGTTAAGATTAGGATTACCAACCGATATTGGAACAGACTCACCTGATTCCTGGAATTGCATAAAATCATCATGTCGGTTGTCTAATGAAACAACTGATATCTAAAATTTGAATCATAGACTTTCCAACACTACCATCCCACACGAAATAATGTAGGGTCCTTACGTCACAGTGTTATGACCAATTTGACGCTCCCGACTTACATAATCTTATATCCTACGCTCCGATTATTATATGTGGGTATTTGGGGATAAACACTGACACATAATTTGAGGTATTCCATCATGTGATCTTGACTTGCATAAAAATTATGATGCTATTCTTTTTGTTAATCATATTGGAATACACAGAGAGATATGGATTGATATGTGTAATTAGCACATGTGGTCTAGGCTAGATTTACCTGCAAAACATGCATCTCCTTTATATTCATTAGGATAATCATTGACTTGATTCGGATCTTCTGCCTGGGCAGACTGGTTCTCTGATTGCTTGAGGACAACTTGCTATTCCCTCTGACTAATCATACCACTGACTAGGGATTCTACTTGATACACATTGGTTGGGAGAATATGCAACATCTGATACAATAACATTAGAAATGTGACTAGAATTCGACTCATCCGGAACATATCACATTCATTAGGGATATCTCTAGAGATAAATCCATTGTGACGACGAATAACAATTGATATGATATCAGAATCTGATTCTTTTGAAATATTTTCATCAAATTTATTAAGAGTTTCATTAGAGAATGATGGGTCATTAGGAAAATCAGCATCTACCAAAACTGAATCCGGATTTTGATCAGGATTTGACTCACTCAACATATTATTCTCAGAGTTGTCAGAAATATATGAATTATTATGAAAAACCATATCTGGTACAATAACACGACATAGCTCATAAGTTGGTTGATTAGAAACTTTTGTCTCACAGTGATTCTGGGTTTCATCCAACTCTGGACTGCTATGTGACGTTATACCGCTTATCGAAGTCTTCGATAAAGATAACTGATCATTAGAAACTTCCAAATTAATAGGATCACAAATTTTAGCACTAGTTTCAGCTAAATGAACCATGGTACTACAAACTGACTAAATGTGTCCAGTTTGACCACATTTGAAGCATTCAGAATTACCAAATACACATGAATTACATGGGTGAAACTTGCCACGGTACAAGTATCTACTGAACTTGTGCTCATCCTCGTGAACTGTTTCACAACTCAATGAATTGTTATCTGAATAACTTTAATTACGTATTGGACTGCGACAACGTAGTAAAGTGGTGGAATTTCTGATGTTCTGGCGAGTCATTTCATCGAATTTTCCTCCTTTACCGCATTCGAAATTTGTATGCTTCACATGGTCTAAGAGTAGTTGCTTGAGAATTGCATAAAAGAGTGAAGTCGGCTTGTCTGGGAATGCCAAAGTCTTTATTAAGCTGTATGCTTGTTTTCCGATGAATGTAAGGAAATGGGCCACAATATTAAAATCCTCATCATCTTCCTTCGTCATAGCTGAGATTTCAAACCTCTCCATGTAATCCTCAGAAGCATGAAAATCTCAATATATATCCGACCGTCCTTCACAGGCTCCATCGCGACGCCAACGCGATGTTTAAGAGTATTTGAATTATAGCATAAACTAGAGCAGACCATCAACGTTGATGATCTATGTCGAATGATTGGAGGCCTACTCGAGTAAGACGGGAACGGTGTAACGAACAAGCTAACTTCGAAGTCACACCTCGGGACCAGTACCTTACGTGGATTTCTCCATCGACATATCAAGGGACCATGGATGCTCTGAAGACTGTTTAACACAAGGGATTTTATAACAGGAATATATTAGTGTGATGTTTAAATAAATCAATGACTTCTTTGTATTGATGACTGTTTTGATTTTGAATTCCAAATACAATACATTCGTTTGTGCTCCTCTAATACTTCTTGATTAAATTGCGTTATTCGTGGGATTAGTAGTCTATACTAAAATTCAAATACTTCTGATTATCATGTTGGCGTCGCGATGGAGCCTGCGATACAACAGTTGGACATTCATTCAACTTCTGAAGATTTTGAGGATTATTTTGCGAGGTTTGAGATATGGAGCATGACCAAGAAAGATATGAAGGGTGACAAAATTGTGGCACATTTTCTTATATTCATTGGTCAAGAAGCCTACAGTTTACTAAAAACTTTGGTATATCCAGATAAGCCGGTCTCACTCCCATATACAACTCTCAAGGTATTACTATTAAATCATGTGAAGTGAACCAGATTTGAATGTCGTGAGAGAGCAAAATTTCATAAGATGATTCGTCAGAATAACCAGAAGGTTAGAGACCTCATCCTTGAATTGCAAAGACAAGCTGCCGAATGCAATTTCGGTGATCAACTTCATGTACAGCTGAGAGATCGATTAATTGCAGGAATTAACATACCACGTCTGGAAAAGGAGCTGTTAAATATGCCGAACTGTTCCTTTCAAGATGCTAGAACTGCATGTATTAACTACGAAGCAGTGAATGAACTTGATATTCAATCGATGAAAATTTCTAATACTTTGCTCAGTCGTCATGATGAAATACAATCTCAGGGTCGATCAAATTTGCGTTCGTTTAATCGTGATTTCTTATCTCGTGGAAATATGAAAGGTGATTAAACAAAGGACTGCAAAGCAAACAACAAAGGTGAGAAAAAGTTTGGTAAATGCTTATCTTGTGGCAAATTTCATTCTCGTAATTCATGTGCATTTCGTAATGCTAAATGTTTTAAATGTGGCAAGATAGGACACATTCAGTCAGTATGCAAAACTACTGTTCACTTTGCTTTAAGTATTACTAAGTCTCGTAACCTAGATCCCAATAATTCGGCTGTTCCTAATGATCATTTATCTTTATCCACCACTTCGAAATGTAATGTTCATATTGAAAAGCGATTATATACATATCTTGGTTCATTTCATGACTTTATCGTGGACACAGTCCATTATTTCACTCAAGAACTTGAAATCTTTAGATCTTAGTGTTGTGGTGAGACCCACTGAGGTCTCAATATTGGGGATTACTGGATACAGACTGCCTATACGAGGATGTTGTGAATTGCTAATAAGCAATGATAATTCTTCATATGTACCTTGTGAATTTTTACTTAGAAAATCAGGTCTGTCAATACTGCGTTAAAAAAATTGGAAAGGCTTAAAGCATAATTGTCTTTACTAGTTTCTACTGAGGATTCTGATGCTTTACTCAAAGATTTGATAGCTGCTTGTGCTGTGCGTAGTTGAGGTATCAAAATTCAGCCCATAAAACTTCAAGTACAGAGTGATCCAGTCTTTCTTAAAAGACGAATATTTCCTTATGGTCTTCGAGAAGCAGTACATAAGTCATTGAACGATTTGTGTGCGAAAGGTATAATTGAACCGACCCAGTCCTCAGCATGAGGTACTCCTATTGTTACGCCATTGAAGTCGGATGGCAAGACCCCTAGAATATGTGGTGATTACAGATTAACACTGAACTCCCGTTTGTTGAAGCAAACATGCACGATGGTAAAGGCTGAAGATACTCTAAACCGACTTCATGGTTCTAAATTTTTCTCGAAAGTCGACTTGAAATATGCTTATCATCAAATCCCTTTAGATCAATCTTCATCTATTTTGACAACAATTAACACTCCTTTTGCTCTGTTCAAATACAACTTCCTTCCATTTGGTCTTAGTTGTTCTCCAGCCATATTTCAGGAGGTTATGATTACGATAGTCAGTGATATTGTAAGTGTTGAAGTTTATCAAGATGATCTCATTGTTCATGGTGCTGATAAAGTAGTTCATGACCAGAGACTTGTTGCTTTATTGCGTCGTTCAATTGGGAAGAATATTACAATGAATCCTAATAAGTGTTCATTTTGTGTGTCTAGTTTTGAATGCGTTGGATACCTAGTTGATGGTAATGGTTTTAGACCAGATATGAAACGACTAGCTAAATTGACAAATGCACCATCGCCAAAAAATCTCACAGAATTACGTTTACTAATGGGTGCTCTTCAGTACTATTCTCGTTTTATTCACAAACGCACAGAGAAGCATTAGCTGTGTTTTGGGCTGTTAAAAGACTTCATAAATATTTACTTGGAAAGAAGTTTACCATTTTTGCTGATTATGAAGCTTTAAAGTTCATTTATCATCCTGAAAAATCCTTAGCACGTTCCTCAGGTGCTATGGTTCAACGATGGAGTATTGCTTTGAGTGCCCATGACTATATGGTTCAGCACTAGAGTGCAAAACAAACTACAAGATAGACCTGTTAATACTTTAGACTGCTTGTTAGAGCAACCTTTACCGGTGAGACGTCCAGATCTAATTAGAGAAACTCGTAGATACTTTAGATGTATACTCAGTGCTATACGGAGAGGTTGGAATGTTAATCTGAAACGTAGATTTCCTGTCTTGACGATCTTCATAGTAGACATCTAGGTGTTGAGAAAATGAAGTCCTTGACAAGACTTACATGTTGGTGGCCAGAGATAAATGCAGATATATGTCGTACAGCAAACAATTGTGAGAAATATCATAGGCTATAAAGTCAGTCTTCGAAGTGGACTCCATGGCCAGTATCGTCTGAGGCCTGGCAGAGAATTCATGCAGACTACTGTGGTCCATTTCTTGGCAAATACTATGCACTTGTAGTTACTGATTCTTTTTCTAAGTGGCCTGAAGTTTTTTCACAACTTCACCAAATTCTGACTTCACAATCCGAGCATTAAGGAAGGTGTTTAGTCGACAAGGAGTTCCCATGGTGTTAGTGACTGACAATGGCTCTCATTTCGCTGCGGATGCAGCCACTAATTGGTTGAATGGTATAAGGTGTAGACATCTGTTTTCGGCTCCCAGGCACCCTTGTTATAATGGTCAAGCAGAAAATTTCGTAAGAACATTGAAAATTGCTGTAGATTCTATTGCTGCTTCAGCATTTAATGAACTGGAGAGGGGAGTAGATACATTTCTACTTCAATATAGAAATACTAAGCATTCTGTGACGAAAGAGACTCCATCAAAGCTATTAAAAGGAAGAATTCTCCGTTCGAATACGAGGTGATTGGAGTCTGCAGAAGTTACATATTATCGTGGGAATGATCTTCGACCAGCCACGGGGATCGTGGTGAAGAGTGTTGGAAAATCTATGTTGCGAATTCTGAATATCAATGACTTGACTATACATAACCGACACGTTGATCAAATACAGTACCAGAACCCAGGTGAGTCTGTTCCAATTTCCGTTGTTAATTCTAATACTAATGAGTGCATTCTAGATAATACATAGTCTACATCCAATACACTGTCGGACAGATGTAAGATGGGCTTAAGAAGAAGACGAACAATCGATTACAGACACTTACACTTCAATTTGAGCTGTGGAGGATGTGATGTTTAAATAAATCAATGACTTCTTTGTATTGATGACTGTTTTGATTTTGAATTCCAAATACAATACATTCGTTTGTGCTCATCTAATACTTCTTGATTAACTTGCGTTATTCGTGGGATTAGTAGTCTATACTAAAATTCAAATACTTCTGATTATCATAATTATTCAAAGTAGATACAAGCGAAGTAGAACCACTGTCGCATGGGTCAGTCCATGGCGTATGATTAAGTGTTGCGCGTCGACTGTCCTTGACGGGGATCGATGATCTGTTTGATCTTTAGTGACCCGACTGCTGGATGCTTTGGCTAGGGAAGTGATGATACATAGTGACCAAGCCTACACGACCGAGTCATACTGCCTCCGTTAAGTGTTTCGCACTCACCTATGACCGTCCCCAGGTGTTCAACAGATAATGTAAATCTTCCTAACTATTTTTTGTTCAGCTTCAAGGGTCGTTTGTTTGCACATCATTAGCACTTTACAATCGCTCTAGTGACTCGTATGTACAGTATATTTCACTCTGCAAATTCAAATCTTTTCGGTTATTTCTCAGCATATTTGCATCTTCTGTGGGCTTACATTTTGTTCACTAATCAATATTAACCTCCGGCATTGTAGGAAGTGCACGTCAACATGTTTTTTTCGGAAAAGTGATTTAGTAATGATATGCAGTAGACGGTTATTGATATGGTGCGCAGTGGTTGATATACTAAGGTCGTGAATTTCTGGAGAATTAACCCCCTTCACCGGTAATGGCAAAGAACACATGCAATCTACCTCATGACTAGCCGTAGCACTGAAAAGTCCAAATGAATTCTAAATAATCAGGTTACCCCAACGTTGAACATAAGACTTATCCTCGTCGAACTCTGAACACGCCAGTTGCATGAATACTTCACTCAACTCTAATCACATACTCGAACATGACCTAACATCTTTACTTACCATCTTTGTAGGTGAAAATTAAGGCTCGCAACGTAGTCTCCACCGTTCAATTTGTAAATTACACTCCAGTAGTATCTGCAGTAACAACGTATATCTAATTGATTCCAACTGTCCAGCCAGTACTGACAATATACAACGTGACCTAATGTCTGGTTCCGCAACAAAAATAATAATGCTTACATTACACATTTGGTCAACGTTGTTCCATCTAACCATTTATTTTTCACAAGTTTTCTGGGGAGAATAGTGTCTACGATGAGAAAGCGATCTTTAGGCTATTTAGTATCGTTTTCTCGCGGGTTTGTATCATTGACAACCCGTCTGAACCGTGTTTGTGGAACCTGACATAGGTACCATACAATGATCAGTAACCTACACTTCTGACGCACAGAAAACTGATATTTAATCTTAGAATGAGCTTCTGCGTCTTATTCTTCGACTTATGAGGCCAAGAGAAACAAATGGTTATACTGAGGTTCAAAGTTTAATTCCAACGAACATGGGCAACAACTGCTCTCCACACAACAAATTACGCGGACTGCCACCACCATAATTAAAGTGTGCAGGTACTTAGAGACAGCTGTTTACACAAGATACTTCAAATTCATCTATCAGAGGCCATCAGACATAATCTACTGTGTCAGATAACAAAACAACACAGCTAAAGAAATTATGAAGACTATCTGTGGATACGATACAATTTACAGTAACTAGCAAACTTCACTGCACTGTGAGCTTCTGCCTGGAATTCGTATCAGAGAAGTAAGAAAGGTAGACCCATAGATACAGTGGGTCGCTTTTGGGAGGCAGACATCACGTCCATGAGAAAGCGTTAGTTATCGATGTGTCAGTTACCTAAAACTCCTTGTTTCTTGAACTATGTTTATGCCTAAAATTATACGGGCTTGGACTCAACCGGGGATACATGCTTTGACCATAAACTTGGGAAATTCATATTCTAGTTTTTAACTGTAATCCGACCAAAGTTAGGTGGGACCAAGTAAATATGCTTTTTAAATGAATATTATTGAACGTTTTAGTCGTTGAGCCACACGCGAAACTCACATCACCGTCAAAAATACGGCCAAAACGATGAATCCTATGGAAAGCTGACCATTAGCAACTTAATGCCTTGAATTTACTGCTTATCTGATTGTCATCTATAACGCTCCTAAATGTGATAGGTAAAAGACACAACTCGATAAAATAGTCAATAGTAATTAAGGTTAAATTAATTCTAATGATTTGTGTCATAAGTCACCTGGTATGACAGGAAGTTAGGATATATTTGTTTTAATTGGTTTTGGGAAGGTTTTGGCGTCATCCAGAAATCCCCTGGTTCTGGGACCTTACTCCCCTCCAGGTAGGGTTTTCATCCAGTCTTTTGAAACAACTTTCGCATTTGAGTTTCATCCTGCAAGCTGATCTAAATACTAAGGTTCTTAACATTTAGGATGAAAATTCACACTATCTTCCATCACCGTAGAAAATGTTGCAATTTTTCTGTTGGGCTTTTCAAATGACATTCAACTTAATTACTCATAACTTTTCACCTTGGCACAGTATTCTCGATGTTTATATACAAATATGTTTTTAAACACAATGGATCGTTTTGATGAACTAATGGCGGTGTTAGTCACGGACAATAATCACTTCTTCACCGTATCTGTATAGTTATGCGTCGCTCTTTGAACCAGCAAGAATTTCGCCATTTATTGATGTAACTAATGAAAAATAACTTGTCACCGATCTTCCAAGGTGTTAAACCTACGATTTTCGTTTCAGTGACCAGGTTGTTGAATTACGTTGTCTTAAGTCACCTTTTCAAAAGGTTCGGTTACTCCGTGTGTTCAAAGTGTCCTCTACGTCAAAGTTAGTTTTAAAAAAAACAGGTGTGTCAATGGTTTAACACAGTATAATAGCTAATTAAGTCGACTTTGAGTAAGCCTCGTTGATTACTCCAGTCACTGAACCGCGTCTCCGTACTTTGTACTCTTCTAACGTCAATCTATTCGTTATAAGGCTTGATCAGTTAAAATGACTTATCATTATCCATTCTTTTAATGTTTCCGCTTCCTGTCAATTGGCCAACGATAAGTGCCGTAGGGTTATGTCGTATCAAAGCATAAAGCCCTGTTGTAATATTAGCAACACGGTAAGATAGAAACGATCTTTGACTTGATATTATTGATTGGTTGGGTTTATACTTTTATTTGGGCAGTGACAGTTGTGAGCTATTTGACCTGGGAATCTCGCCGGAATTTACTCCAATCGCGATTATAGCCAACTGGTCGAGTTGCTCATTACACCTGTAGACAGTATCTGGATAAATAATTAAGCAAGTTCACCCTTGAAACTTTGTTACTCATAAGACATATATGACCAGTTGATGTAACTAGCTTTTGTTATTATGGTTATTATGTTATGTTTCTTAACATCTGGGTTTAAAGTCATAGCTTCAGTTAAAATAAATTTGACTTATGTTAGCCATGCTCGTTCATCTTCTTAACTCTGGTTTGTTCATTCATAGATTCAGAAAGATGACTGCAGATTTGACCGATGAGAGTCTCTTCCCGATTGCTATCCTCATTGATGAGTTAAGAAATGAGGAAATGCAAACTCGTCTGGCTAGCATCAGAAAACTCACTACTATTGCTCTCGCGCTTGGTCCAGAGAGGACAAGAACAGAATTGATACCATTCCTAACCGACACCATATACGACGAGGATGAGGTACTTAGGGAGATGGCCAAACAATTGGCAGACTTTGTTCCATTGGTTGGAGGACCTGAATATGTCCATTGTCTTCTACCACCCTTGGAAGGACTTGCATCTGCTGAAGAAACGGTTGTGCGGGATAAAGCTGTGGAGACGTTGCGAGCACTTGCACCTAGTTTCTCACCCAAGGTTAGTTTTTCCGCTTTGTACTGGATCCACGCTTTGACACTATCTTTAAGTTTTCTTATAACCATTCACCCATTCATGGTTGTGTCGATATCCATCCTAGCTCCATCAACATTTTCCTCAGGGATGCGATCAAGATTTGGGACCCTTAGTCTTATGATATACTCACTACAAGACGTAACTATCCTTTTGGGTATTATAAAAGCTTACAAGTGTGGTACATGTTAGATAAGTTGGATTCAGGTATGGCTGTTAGGACTGTTCCAAGATCGTTATTTTTAAACTCCATGTAGTCACGCATGACTTGTTTATCCGGTTTCTGATAAAATACAACTGTTCAGCGCCTCTCAGTTAAGGTTTGCTCCAACTAAGGATCGTATTGTAACCACCTTTTCATCTTTAGACATTTCGTGACAATGTAGTAATCCAAATCACTAACTTAGAGCAATTGATTACTAGTTGGTTACTTTGTAGCTACTTTTCATCTTAATATCCTTGGCTTACAACTCGATTTGTGCTTGTTATCTAGAACTGCGGCATGTAAAATAGTCGCACTTTAGTAATGACTGGGTTTTCTTGGATATCATGTTCTCAGTTTTTCGTTTACTAAATTGTCTTTTTTCGGGTTTTAACATTTCTCATAACAGAATTCCCTACAAATTCCAGGATATTCATTCTCTACTAAGATTAATATGGGGTTTCTTTTCGGGCTTAGAAATGTATGGAATATCCCCGTAGCATGTCATTGTAGTAAATATCTGGGATTCTCGTTTTTATGCAAATCACGTAATTGTTTCCTCAAATCCCTCCAACATATTGAAGTCTGCAGGCGTTGCTACTCGTATCTACACCAGACTTGATAACGAAATGTGATCAATAATAACTCAAAATTGGTGGTAATTGCATTTATTTTCTATTTACTTAGTAATGAGTTTCGTACCACCCATGACTTTTCATATTTCGATCTTTGTTTTCTTTTTGAACTGAATTCCTGTCTATATTTCTACTGGTTTAGATAACCCCCTTTCGAATATTGATTTCGCTCCGTGCCATCTTTAGCTATGATAACAGACCGATACACGTTCGTGGTAGATCCCACGTTAATAGTATGTCTTACTGCTAGTATCGTCTGTTCAAATATCTTACACTGGACGGTCAGGTAAACCTTTCCCTCTTAAAGTCTAGAGTTTAGTTGTCAGGTGTGTCATAATATATCCTGTATTTCACTGTCTAGATGTTTTGTTAGTTATAAATTGTCCCAAGTTTGTTTGGGGTGCAAAACCACGACTTAATGGTTGGGATTCGAGTGGCCTAACCACTGATCCACCCTTCCATGATGTAACTCATCAAACTAACCTCTAGTTTGGACGTTTCAGTATTATAATTGCCATAGATGAAAGGTATGGTTATCGTTCCTAATGAGTCGCAGTTTTATTCTCTTCGAAAAATAGTATTCTGATTTTCGCTGGGATGAGTATTGAGTAGTATTTTGGGTTGATTTTAAAACTCAGTTGTTCTCCTTGTGACTTAGATGCATTTGATATAGAATAGCAGTAGTATATCATGTAAAACTGCTGCACGTATCCAGGAATACGTCTACCAGCCCTTACATAGTGTAACTTAGACGAATAAACAAATTTGTAACTTTCGTTTTGCTTGAATACATAAACATTTGTACAAGGGGACACGAAATATATTTGCGCCATAATAACAATGAAGCCAGTAGCAGTTATCATTGATTTGTGTAAGGGCTGTGATACTGCCTGGGCGCCTAAACCGAAGCAGGTGGTTTTCTAAAGGGGCTACACCCCAGACCTTTGAGCTGAAGATTTAATCCACAAGGCAGTAGAGTAACTTTAGGAGATGCAGTTCCATGGTAGCCGGTGACGAACAATAGGTTCCTACACCATTTGTTCTCTCAGGATCCTGGATCCCATGTGCACCATTGGTTTGGAATCAGGGTTTTCCAACTTCCCTAGGTGGATCCTCCATATCCATTAACCCTGTTAAAGCACCGAACATTCGCTTTTCGTTCTCTTAATTTCGTAAACATCCCCACTGTTAAATGAGTTACTTAAACTCACGCCAATTGAAAGGACTAATATACCGTTACAGTATATCTCCAAGCATGATGGCGTGATCAAATTGTATGGAGGGAAATTAACTTCCCGTCTGGAGTTTATTCTGAAACTCATATTAAGACGAATAAGTTCGGTTTTTATTTCGTAAACAGTAAATATTCCTCCCTCATCTAGTCAACTTTAATAGAAGTATCACAGCCCACATACAAATCAAGTAAATTGTGTGGCGCATATGTATTCGGTGTCCCTTTGTACCAATATTTATGTTTAAATAAATAAATAGATAAATAACAGCTTGTGCTTTTCGACTCTTATCTTGGTCACGATGGAAGTGTTGTATCTACAAATCGGGATCTCGGTCTTTTAGTTTACAACCATGATGGACCCCATTGCCTTCTAAATAATGAAATGGAATATCTATATATTTTACCTATATAACATGTGTGTAAATCAGGATTTTATACTATACTGCTTTGAACAGATATAATTCTAGTCATTAATGAGAACTCATCTCTTTTTGTTTTTAGGATTTGGAAACTCACTTTCTCCCACTGATTAAGCGTTTGGCGACAGGTGACTGGTTTACTAGCCGCACTTCTGCTTGTGGGCTGTTTAGCGTGATTTATCGACAGTCTTCTACTGCTGTCCGTGCAGAACTGCGTCGCGCCTTCAAACAGCTTTGCACTGACGACACTCCTATGGTCAGACGTGCAGCTGCTAACCGACTCGGGGAACTAGCTCGTTGTTTGGAACTAGATGCGTTACGTTCGGACCTGTTACCGCTATTACCTCCTCTTTCCCAAGTAAGCCTAATATGTCACTGCATTTCCATTAAACCATACGAAATCTAAGAATTCGAGTTTATCTACTGCTGTCCTTCTTAAATGTTTTCTGTTTTAGCAGGATGATCAGGACTCTGTACGATTACTGGGTGTGAATGCGTCAGTAGATTTTGCTGAAGTTCTTCCTACTGAAGATGTCTTAACACACATCATTCCTCTTATACGGGGAGCCGCAGAAGATAAATCTTGGCGAGTCCGTTATCAATTAGCTGACCACATTACTGATCTACAGGCTGCAGTAAAACCCCAACTTGCTGGACAGCACTTGGTAGACGTTTACCAGGTTAGCTTTTTCCATAAATTTAGCGTGATATTCGTACCTTAGTTGTTTCCCCTTATTTCAAAAAAAGATTATATATACAGTTCTGCTTTAACTGTGCCGTCTGTTTTTAGTGATAAAACGTTCGTTCATTATCATTAACTTCATATTCCCATTTGTAAACAGGTCATTAATTTGATTTATTTATTTCATGATAATGCAACACTTCCAAAGCCTTTTAAATGTTGACGTCTGTAAATTTGGAACTCCTTAAATTCTTATTTTATCCCCGACCGTTGTTGCTACCTTGACGCGATGGTCGGGCTTGCCTATCGTAATGAACCAATCGAGCTATACTTGCTGGAACAATCGTTCCTCGAGGTCCTATCATGCCAGAGAGGTTGGTTGAAGAGCTGTAAGAGTAGAAGCAGCAGACCCAAGGTCTGAGGGCGAAGTCGTACTGCTGACTGTACAGAGGTGTGACGGCAGTAAGGTGTTTGCTTCAGACACCCAGAATAACAGCGGTGTTAAGGTCGACCCTAAAAATTTACACCTCGCCTTATCCCACGGATTCCCGTCTCTGGTGGTAAGGTCTCAACAAGTACGGAGCTAACACGAAAATTACTCACAAAAAGGTCGTGCGTGACCGACCTCAAGCAGTTATCCCTTGGGCACTGCGGTCATGCTCTCAGGTCACTAAGCCCACTTCTAATTCAATTTCCTTTCCGGGTACCTTTAGAAAAACCCTTTCACGGTGTGGACAACTGGGAAGTGATGATCACCATCATACTTCTAACAGCACTCAAGATCACTGTATTCATGGTCAGTTTCCCTCTTTAATTCCTATTATTCCTCTTACGCCGATTTCTAACTCTAAACTTCCTCTTCTGACTTGCTCCTCAAGTGTCAACACGGCCAACGATTCTAGTGCGCGAAATACTGTCCCAGGTCTACTGAAACCTCACTCCAAACTACACATTGGAGCCTTCAAAGTACACACCCTATATCAAATCGGCCAGCAGGTCTCCATGGTTGGAACCCTAGAATCTCGTATCATTGATGTATGCTATGTCTCCGAAACACACATACAGAATCCTAGTGTGGTCATTTACTTGACCACTACTACTTCCATGCCCAAATAGGTAGCTTAAACTAAAGAGAAAGACATTTAGGTGGGTATCTTGGTATTTCGGCTCAGCTAACAGATAATGGTGACCATCTGCTGCAACTGGGCTTCAGGATCTCGAGGGAACAAATGGGGTATGGGCTTATTTTAAACAATAGCTACTATGGGACTTCATCACGCGTCGAAGTAGGCTGTTGATGAACGTACTTAATACGTCTTTCAACCGTTTCAATCCATAGAGATTCACTACCTCAATCGTATCTGCTACCTTAATGTGCTGGTCGGGCTTGCCTATCGTGATGACCCAACCGAGCTATATTGGCTGGAACATATGTTCCTATAGGTTCTACAATGCCAGGCAGGTCGATTTGAGAACGGTAAAACTAAAAGCATCTCAAGGTCCGAGGGTGAATTCACACTACTGACTGTAGAGGGGTGTGACGGCAGCTGGGAAGTGATATCAGCCCTCATACCCGTAACAACACATCAGACCAAGTTGGTCACATTCAAATCCTTCCTACACCTAATAACTTGTCTCCACGACTGACCCTTCTCACGTTCCTTTATCACCTCGCACCGCTAGGGCAAACGATTCGAGAACGCGGAACGTTATTCCCGGTCTCCTGAAACCATTCTCTAAACTACGTGTAGGAGCGTTTAACGTCCGAACATTGTGCCAAATAGGACAACAGGCTTCCTTAGCTAGGACTTTAGAATCTCGCACTATCGAAGTGTGCTGCCTCTCCGAAACGCGCATACAAGATCCGAGTAGTGTCATTCATTTGACCTCACCATGTCAAAATAAAGAACTGACCTGATTCACGCCTCGTGTATCTGGAAGCCCTGATGCTGCCTCCCGTGACCTCGCTGGCGTAGATATAGCATTGAGTCCTAGGGCGAAACTAGCTCTTTTGGACTGGGTCCCAGTAGACAGTCGTGTGTGCGCTGTCCGACTAAACGGAACAGTAAGGACTCGGTAACGACTCGTTGCCTCTTCGTCGTATATGCCTACTCTCCCACTGACTGCAGCTCAGATGATGTGAAAAATGAATTTTACAGAAAGCTTTCTGATATTCTCCGAAAAGTTAGGCGCTCTGATGTAGTAATAGTGGCTGATGACTTTAATGCTGAAGTAGGTAAATAAAGCGAAAAGGAAAGATATGTGGGTGGATCTTATGGTGTCGTGGTTCAAAAAACAGATAATGACTACCGTCTGTTGCAGCTATGCTCAGATAATCGCCTGTTTCTAGCAAATACTAACTTTAAGCACAAGAAAAAACATATTTTGAAATGGCGACTTCCGAATTCATCGCAACGTTTGACCCAAGTAGATCACATCGCTATCAGCCACCAATGGAGGGGCTCGATAGAAGAGTGTCGCTCATTCTGGAGCACATGTTTAGATTCAGATCATGCTCTAGTACGAGCACGTATCTGTCTGCGTGTTACTGGACGTAGGAAAGACACTTCAGGGAAACCTCTTAGGGTTCTACTTAATGATAGGCAAGCTAAAAATATATTTCAGGAACAACTGGAAAAACAATTAGGCAGCCATGTAAGTTGTGCCCACCCCAAGGCAGCGTGGAATGACATCCGAAAAGCTGTGGAAACAACAGTGATATCTGCTAGTACGGCAAACCATAGGGTTAGAGAGAAACAATGGATCTCGGCAGCATCTACCACACTGATAGATGCTCGAAAACTCATTTCATCTGGCTCTGAACATAACGAAGAGGGGAGTCAGCTTAAGCGAAGGCTAACATGAAGCCTATGCATTGATCGCGAACAGTGGTGGGTAGCGAAAGCGAGAGAGATGGAAAAGGCAGCGGCAATAGGTAACAGTAGACAGCTATTCAGACTCGTTAAAGAAACCGGTATTAGGAACCCAAGTATCAGTGAAACTATCTCAGATAAAGATGGACATGTCATTCATTCTCAATCCAGGAGATTGGATCGATGGGCAGAACACTTTAGGGACCAGTTCAACTGGCCTTCAGCCACACTTCAGTTACCCACGATCCCCAGTCGTCCTGAATAGCAAATTGATGTAAGTCCTCCAACCCTCTGCGAGGTTGAAAAAGCTATAGGAAATCTAAAGCGAGGGAGAGCAGCAGGCCCTGACAGGTTTACTCCTGAGATTTTTAAGGATGGTGGTCCAGTACTAGCAGCGAGATTGACTGAAGTCTTAGGTAGAATCTGGGAACTGGACGTAATTCCGTCTGACTGGTCCCAATCACTGATTGTGCCAGTCTATAAGAAAGGACAAAAGTCTTCCTGTGACAATCACAGAGGAATCAGTTTGACTAATATAGTGTCTAAAATATTAGCTTCAATAATACTTAGGCGCCTAACCAAAGCTGGTGAAGAGCAGACTAGAGAAAACCAGGCTGGTTTTCGACCTGGACGTGGTTGCATAGACCAGATATTCACTCTACGTCAGGTCTCAGAACATGAACACACATTCATAGTGGTATTTCCCGACCTTAAGGCGGCATTTGACTCTGTTGATCGTGAGGTTCTGTGGCAGTGTTTGTCATTGAAGGGAGTACCAAAGAAGTACATTAACCTTATAGTCTCTCTACTCGAACACAATTGGTCGAGTTAGAGCTTATGGCGAACAGTCATCAGAATTGATTACCTCAAGTGGCGTTCGTCAGGGCTGTCCACTCTCTCCATTCTTGTTTAACTTTGTCGTTGACATGCTTTTAAAGATAACACTTTCTTCATCTAAATCTCCAGGAGTTGAACTTCTACCAGGAGACTCACTTATTGACTTAGGATATGCCGATGACATATTTCTATTCGGTGAACATGCTGACAAGGTGCAGTCTTCTGACTACTATAAGCAACAATGCAGGCATGTTCGGGATGCGATTCTTCCCTCAAAATGCAAAATGTTACTTCAGGATTGGGTTGCATCGACACCCAAACTAATGATTGGGAGTGAATTAGTTGAGCGTGTTGACCGCTTCACTTATCTTAGGAGTCTCATCAGCCCTTGTGGTCTGGTGTGTGACGAAATCTCAGCACGGATACAGATGGCTCGTCTAGCTTTTTCCAACTCGCTTCATTTATGGCGTAGGCGAGATATCTGTCTAGCAACCAAAGGACGGATTTACTGCGCAGCAGTTTGCCGTGTTTTACTTTATGGCAGTGAAACATGGCCGGTAAAAGAAGGGAATATTCGTAGGCTACTAGTATTCGATCATAGGTGTCTTGGAAGCATTGGTCGTATATCCTGGGACCACCGGGTAAGTAATGCAGTTGTTAGGAAACGGGTACTAGGTAATGATGGCAAATCGATTGATGAAGTAGTGAAACTTCATCAGTTGAGATGGATGGGACACGTGTTACGTATGCCCAACCACCGACTGCCCCGACGTGCAATGTTTCATGGTGTAGGAGTAGGTTGGAAGAAAGCTAGGGGCGGCCAGACCAAGACGTGGCACAAATCGATGAAGTCACTGACAAGTGGACTGAGCCATGTTGGTAGGTGTAGACTACCTGGTTGGGATTCGCGAGATGATAGCAACCGATGGTTAGAGACCTTGAATGACATGGCTCAAAATCGTTTGCAATGACGAAGGTGCATCCACTCTTTGTGTTCTCCCAAATTCTGCTCTTCTGAATTGTTCATGTCCCTTTCTTTTTTTCTCTTCCCAAATTTATTTCACTGTATTATACTCCTTCAATAACATCTTCAAACCCTAATCTTTCACATAATGATTATACTCTTACTACTTCTATCATATATATAGGCATCGAGTACGAAGCTAGGAGTTCTTTCAAGATATGCCAGTTTCTCCCAGTTCGGTGTTTTCTGTCTTAATATGCATGAACTTAAGTTAGTGTAGTCTAAAAACAGTGTTTTCGAAAATCTGCTTAAGATTTCAGAATGCTTTGTTTTTTTTGTGTGTATTTTTCTATATAAAAGTGTCATTATAGCTCCAATCCGTTTCTATTCTACTGTGAAAACATAAAATATGATAGGTTTAAACATATTGTTTTTTGTATATTTCGCAAGTTGTAATCTTCTACGCTCGTTATGTAAACGATTTCACAGTCAAACTAATGAATTAAGCTATGATATGTAGCCCTTGAACTAGGTGACGTTGTCACAATCAGAAACTCTGTGGTATGGTGTTTGTTGCTTTAACTAAAAAGTCAATCTTTCCTTGGTTTAATTAAAGCTTTGAAATCGTCAACATATAGGGAAAAAATTTGGTAAATAACAGAAAGATTTTATTAAGTGATTACATGGTTCAGAATCACCGACAATGGCGCTGGTGCACTCACCCTTCATCTTGATTTTAAATTCCAGTATTCCTTCATCCATACCTTTTCATTGTGTTCGCAAACCATATTCTCAATGTTTAGTCTTTTTACCATTACTGCTACATCATTCTGATATGTGGTAGTGAAAGTAAAATATGATTAGTCGTTGAGCGTGGACAAACAGCCACAGCCTACAGTCTATTAAATATTCTATTTCCCTTCCTGTCATTGATTTCTACTCCGGACTCATTAAGTGTGTCTGCTTGTCAGTCAGTCAAGCTTGTAATTTTATTGAATTAAGTATCATCTAGTGTTAGTCTGGTTCTCTATCCTGAGTCGTGAATCCTGGTTCTTATATAACATGGTTAGTCTTATTGACGTATTATCGTAATATACGTGAATGAGATAAAAATATTTTAAACCATCCGTTATATTACATTTCTATCTCTTTTGTTATTTGTATTGCGTCGTGCTAATCAGGTGTGGAAAGTATGGTAACTTGGGCCAACGCACATCTGTTCCAAGCTCTATGTTAATAATCTGTGTATGTAATGATGACAATAATAGCTCATGTTACTACTGCATAGTTTGAGACCAGCTTCTTTTTTGTCAATGAATCACATCTCATTAAATGTAATTCTCATAATGTAGCTTGTTAAGTAGATGTAGGTTTAAGTACTTGGCTTTAAGCCACACACAGCCAATACTAGTCGTCTACCCAAAGCAACGTAGATGAGGTGTTTAGAACTTCAATCCGGTTGTTGGAATTCAAGCGTCAGCGCACTAGCGGTATACTGACTCCTCCAAACTATTATTGTTTAGATGAATAAATACTTTTGGTGAAATACTTTGATCAAAAAATGCACTCGTTTATAATGCAAAGAATTTTGTGTTTCAATCCTAGATTTTGCTCAAAGATCCAGAAGGTGAAGTTCGTGCAGCGGCTGCAGGCAAACTGAAGAAGTTTGCTTCGTCTCTAGCCCCTGATATTCGGGAATCTGTGATTATGAAAACATTGTTACCTATCATTCGGGAAATGGTTGGTGAAACTAATTTGCAGGTAAAAACGGCTCTGGCCGGTGTCATGATGGCTTTAGCTCCGCTGCTTGGCAAAGAGAATACATTAGAACATCTTCTTCCATTGCTGTTGATTCAATTAAAGGACGAAAATCCAGATGTAAGTTTAGATTCGTAGTTTCCTTCTACTTTTGATTACTCGTGGCAAATAAAATACCCTATATATTCCTGTGATATTAATCTGGACACAAAGTGCTAGATTTGGTCGATTTCATTATAAAGTTCTCACTTGTTTTCCACCCATACTCGTACTGAATTTTACTGTACAAATAAACTGTTATCCGGATGATGTAAATTTCGTTGTCAGTCGATTATCAGCAAGAATAAAATTAGGAAACATTTGGAGAGTATCATCTGTGTAACTATAAATTTGTTTAGTAGGTTGATGAAAATAATAGTTATGTGATCATATGTAGATTAAAACAATTAAGAAAAACCCAATAGTCCTACAGTGGTTTTGAAGTCCAGTTTATATTGTTTCAATCTTAATCAGTGAAATATTTACGTTGTGTGTAAATTATAATAGAGCAATTCCAGTGATACTTTTCTACCATACGTCAAAAATCAAAGTAAGCTTATTTTGCACATTCTTTACTCGGTTTCATATGACATAACAGACAAAAATCTTTTTATGGATGGAAAAGTGACCTTGTTGTACTATACAATGAAGAGCTAGGAAAGTCTACAAAAGTTACCAGAATTGTATAATTCTGTTTTTTACATGTAAAAAATCTTAGCATAGGTAACTCATTGTACTAATTGTAATTTTTGAAAGCGTCAAAACATTTTTTACTCTTATAAGCAGTATCTATCTGACCAAGGTGAAGAATATTGATAGAAACTCGTTCTAAACATTTACATCCTTGTCTTTCACACAGTTTCGTTATCTTATTATTTGTGTGGTAAGTGTAGCAAAAGAATGGGTTCTTACTTATCTATTGTTCAATGATTGCTGAATTATATATGATTTTGTTTCTTATAATAACTAATTTATATCTAGTTTTCGAAAATATGTCTCATTTTTTTGTAGGTCCGTTTGAATATTATATCCAATTTAGAGTGTGTAAATCAAATTATGGGAATTACCCAACTTAGTCAAAGTCTACTTCCTGCCATTGTTGAATTGGCCAGTGATACAAAGTGGCGTGTTCGTCTAGCAATAATTGAGTATATGCCACTATTAGCCAGTCAACTTGGTTTGCAATGTTTTAACGAGCGACTCACAAATTTATGCTTGGGTTGGCTAGTAGACGATGTATACGCTGTGCGTGAAGCAGCTGTAACAAATTTACGAAAACTTATGGATCAGTTTGGAGTAGATTGGGCCAGTTCTCAAATCATCCCACGTGTAAGTTAGGCATCCTTAGTATTATTTAATTTTTCTTCAGTCTTCCGTTTAAACGGTCGCGCTCTATTTTCACCTTAGCTGATCAATATTGTCATATCAAACTTGTGTCAATGGGTATTTTGGTGTTTTTCTTCATATTGTTTTACTCAATGGCTTGGCCGATCAAGGCCATTAAATTAACGAAAGTGTTTCATTCACATCACATTTTTTGTAGGTTATATTGTAAAACACGTATTATTTTATCGTTAAACTGATGCTTTTTTGTCTCAGCATTTCTTAAGACATTCTGGATTATGACGATAAACAAAAAAATGCAACAATTTTTTCAGTGTTTCTGTTTGCTGTACAAGCTCCACAACACTAGATTTAACCTTCATTTTTGCTGTTTTATTGTATTCAGTGTCATTCCACATAACATCAACGCAAATACCAGATCTTTGTTTGGATCTTGTTGAAAATTGTAGACTCGTTCTTGTTTTATGACCATTTCGTATTGTCTTCATTTATTATTGGTTGTTTCCTGCGAAAGTTGAATAAAAGGATATCCAATTGCCTCTGAACCCCAATTTTGGTTACAAAACATGGCTGCTCTCCTGATCGTCTGTTTAAAGACCATGGAGGACTGTTTCACTGACTTATCGCTGATTTTCGTTTCTTCACTTTTCATGACTTCCGATTAAGTGGGATATAAGTTCTGTTAAACATTTTCTAGTTTCAAATTTGAGTGTAAATACAATCCCCATTGAGACAATTGGTGAACAGAAGAACAGAGAGGCGAAATTTTTCTCAATGACTTTTTCAGCCAGTCAGTCAGCTACAACGTAGGACCGGGCACATTTATCAGTCGAAGTTGCCATACCTAATTAGCACAACGAGATGAACACCGAATTCATAGAATCAGTAGTAAAAATCAGTTAGTAAAAAAAAACCAACCGAGGTGTATATAATTTATAACGACATGTTACTGCTGAGTAATGGTATTGCACAATAGTATTGTAAGTTCTACAAGTTATTGAAAATAAACCCCTTTATCAACTAAATGATAGACAAAATAGAATGTGGTAATTGTAATAATCAAAGTAATTACTTGTGGAATTCGGAAACAATTAAGTGATCGTCAGCACAATTACGTACCTACCAACTCACTCACTTACTTACTTGCCAGGTACACCAATATCGAAAAAGATTCCAAAGGGTTCTCCTACCCACACTGTCAAATGCTTTCTCATAATCAAGGAAGTTGAATTGTAGTGAAGAATTCCATTCAATCGACTATTCAACAATGATCCGTAGTGTCGCCATCTGGTCTATGCACTATCAATCCTTATGGAATCCAGCCAGTTGCTTTCGAAGTTGGGCGTCCATTTGGCTCATTAACAATACGTTGAAAAATTTTCGTGGTACTGATAGTAGTGTGACATCTTTGTAGTTCTCAAACTTGCTCAGATCTCTTTTCTTTGGTATATTGATGAGGTGTCTTTCTTTCCAATCTGTTGGCACTTGTTCTTCCTCTCAAATCTTCCTGAATAGGGCGCGGAGCATGTTTGTGGTTACTTCTGTGTCTAACTTCAGCTGGCGTATTGTCAGGTCCTGCTGCTTTCCCACTCGTGGTTTGTCTGATGCCCATTCTGATTTCTTCGATCGTTAGTGGAGTAGCATCTATAGGAAGTTCTGTGTGTGCTGCTTCGATGTCTAGTGGGTTCAGTGCTCTACCCACCAGTGCCGCTGCTCTTAAACCTCAGTGATTTGCTTACCTTCTTTGTCCTTGACTGGCTTACAATATTTCCCTTATAGTTTCTTCATTGTGTCATATAGTTGTTTCATATTTCCTTCTCTTGAATCATTTTCCGCTGTCATTACTAGATCTTCCACTCGCTTCCGCTTATCAGCTCTAATGCTCTTCTTTATTCGTTTGTTCGCTTCTGTGTATTCGGCCTGTACTTTGGCTTTCCTCTTGTTCAGCTGTTATTAATTGCTGTCCTCTTGTTTTTTCATTCTCGAATCCTGCGCAGGGTGTCGATAGGGATTCATTCCTTATAATGGTGCTTCTTGCTGCTCAGAACTTCATGGAATGTTGAGGTTATTGTCTCTTTAATCCCTTTACAGTTGTTTTCCATAATAGTTTCTACTTCTTTAAGTGGATCTTGCGAGACTTGGAACCTGTTACTGAGAGCTATCTTGAATTCGTTAAATTTGACAATATCTTGAAGAAAGGCTTTATTCAACGCCTGTAATACTGTTTTTTTTCACTTGTTCAGTGCTTCTTTAGCCCTTTTCACTTTAGCCACAAGCAGGTGGTTATCTTAAGTCAGATAGAAATCGTTTGTGTTTTTAACCTAAGACGTACTACATTTCTGATGCTTCAAGCAAAATAAACTGACGAACACTGAGGAATAATTATTATCGCAACTTCCACCCGAAGTTGTGATAATCATTTATTTCACTTGTAGCACGTTCAAGTTGCTGACTGTATGTGATCCATCTCTTATTTTAGTTGTGATCATGAAAAGTCACTAACAGCTGTCACTATACCACAATTCAGGTTGGCTGAATAAATGGTTATTTTTATGTCTCAGACATGGTCTTACAATCTCGTAGATACTTTGAGTTTATCGTCTTGAACTCAATAGTCATAATAGGCATCTAACTACTTGATGAACGATGCTTAAATTAGATGCAAAATTCAGGGTAAAAAGAGTATTTTAAGAGATATTATTATGTGATCGCACCAGCTGACATGTCTGGAATACGTATTATGAATTATGATTCACCACCTATTCACAAATATGTTATCTGAAGCAGGAAGATTAAATTAGCTAAACCTTATGGTAGTCAAACCCTAGACGAAGCATAAAGAATAATAACAATGGTACAAATGTATTCATTTTTTACCTCGTGATTCTTGGACATTCTCATAATCGATATTTGTTTCGCTTTCGCAACATGTAGTGAACGAGAAATTAGGTGGTTAAAACCAACTTATAGTTCTATGCAAAACTACAGAGTGCTTTCGTAAAATATGAAAACTATACATTAAATACATCGTTTGCACATCTTCCTTCAGTTGTCCCGTACGTGCTTCATGATTCTTCCGTGGTTATTACAATTGCTCTTTATTTCTCTTCTTCTGCTGTCAGGCATTCCACTCCCGACTGCTGTTACATACTACTTATATCTGTCAGGAAAAGTAGTATACAGCACATATAACATACTGTTTACTTTAAAAATATCTTAATTTTATTGATAGTAGAAAATGTCACAAATTGAGGTCATGATTTTTATACAAACGTTTATACTAATGTCTCTGTTTGTCACTTTATGATATCTAGTACGTTGATCATCTGTGGAATTTAAAAACCTATGCACATAAGATTTTTAGCTGTTAGTATAATTACGTTATAATCAGATCATGTCCCCCTCGAAAGGCAATTTGGGATGGAATTTAAAATATGTTGAACACATAAACAGCCAAAATCGTCGTTCATGCCCTAATCTCAGCCTATCACACTACTTACTTAATTAATTGCGCCTGTCACTCCCAATAGAATATAGGCCACCGACCAGCATTCTCCAACCCAATCTGTCCTGGGCCTTTCTTTCTAATTCTACACAACTTTTGTTCATTCATTTTGTCAGCGACACCATCCCGTAGAAAACTAACTCGCTAGAAAAACGCTAACCAGAAAAAATTATTCATTGTGTAACAATCGATTGAATGGAATTCATCTCTACATCAACTTCACTGACTATGAGAAAGCATCTGATAGTGTGGACAGGACAACACTATGGAGGCTTCTTCGACACTACGGCGTGTCTGAGAAGATAGTCAATATCACACGGAATTCCTACGATGGATTAAACTGCAAAATAGTGCATGGAGGACAACTCACCGACTCGTTTGAGGTAAAGACCGGTGTCAAACAAGGTTGCTTACTCTCACCCTTTCTCTTTCTCCTGGTGATCGACTGGATCATGAAGACGTCAACATCTAGAGGGAAGCACGGGATACAATGGACAGCTAGAATGCAGCTGGACGATTTAGACTTCGCAGATGATCTGGCTCTTCTATCACACAAGCAACAACAAGTGCAGGAGAAGGCGACCAGTGTAGCAGCAGCCTCAGAAGCAGTAGGTCTCAATATGCACGAAGGGAAAAGCAAGGCTCTCCGATACAGTACAGCATTCACCAATCGAATCACACTTAACGGAGAAGCTTTGGAGGATGTAAAAACCTTTACACATCTGGACAGCTTCAACGATGAACACGGTGGATCTGATGCAGATGTGAAGGTGAGGATCGGCAAAGTAAGAGCAGCATATTTACAACTGAAGAACATCTGGAACTCGAAACAATTGTCAACCAACACCAAGATCAGAATTTTCAATACAAATGTCAGGACCGTTCTACAACATGGGGCGGAAGCCTGGAGAACTACGAAAGCCACCATCCAGAAGATACAGATGTTTATTAACAGTTGTCTATGCAAAATACTTCGGAACCGTTGGCCAGACACTATCAGCAACAACCTACTGTGGGAGAGAACAAACCAGATTGCAGCGGAGAAAGAAATCAGGAAGAAGTGCTGTAAGTGGATATGACACACACTGAGGAAAGCAGCCAACTGCGTCACAAGGCAAGCCCTCACATGGAATCCTGAAGGCCAAGGGAAAAGAGGAAGACCAAAGAACACATGAGACCGAGAAATAAAGACAGACATGAGAAGAATGAACAAAAGATGGATAGAATTAGAAAGGAAGGCCCAGGACAGATTGGGTTGGAGAATGCTGGTGAAATTTAGTTGTCATCGGTGATCTGACGTCTGGATTTCACGAAATGCGTAATGTCTATGATCCACTATTTCCAGGTGATCGTAGATCTTAAATATAAAGGTGAATATTCGTTTTCGTGAGGATGTGAATCGTTTTTATCTTTTCAGATTGTATAAAACCATAACATCCTCTAGAACAATCCTTAGAATGTCGATGATAATTCGTGATGCACTTCTATGCAATTAACAGTAAAGTCTGATCACCAGATCCTAATCTTAAAATTGTTCAGTCATCATGGATAGTCTGATTCGACGTCAAGAAAGTCCGTTTTCGTTTGCCACGAAAACACGAAAAACCAACATTCTCCTTTGATTCACAATTTTTTCTCAGAAGTTCTGTTTGTCGTCATTGCTTGACCTTATTGAAATTTAGTTTGCACGTCGCCTTCAGTAATAGTCAAGTGATTTCTAACATTGTAGAGTTTTCGTCACTCAATTTTACAGGAAAGTTAATTTATGTACTCACTTAAATACCATGGTTTTGGCTAGTAGTGAGGACCCTTTCTTTTACGGTAATATTCTTTCATTATAGTGAAAAGTTGGAGGACGACGGGATTTCGAATTTATTTCTGCTAGTATAGCTTTATATTTTATGATCAAGTTCATTCCACTTCACATTCTGCATTCTTAATGTTACCCCACCTCCATCCATAAGCTGTTGACGCATTATTTAAAACCCATAATTTGGTTACATTTTGATATATTCTTCTCCACACATAGGTCCAGGTACTATCCATTGGTTGAATTTTTCAACTAATAGCCGTTTTACTTGTCAGTTAACATGTTAAGGAAAACCCTTGCCTTGCTTTACTTTTCTATGTAGCAAATTAAATGTTTTACGTAAATAATTGTAATCATATTGATTATAAGCTAAATATATAAAATGATTATTTTGGTAGATGGATTCTCTATATAACAAGAACGTATAGTTCATAACATTAATCGTATGATCACACTATAACTGCTTCGTCCATGTTTTACCAAGAATTTCATTTACACCCTCAAAGGGTAAATATAAACTCTTGCTTGTAAAGCCTTATTCGAGCAGTTTTTAAGTTATTAGTGATTAGCTTCTTTTGTAATGTTTCATTCACTAATTCTTTCACATATTCCTAAGGAATATTTATCTGCTCTGTCTGCTTCAAGAGGACTAGACTGCAAATGACGTAGAGAATTGAGCAGAACAAATTTATTGTTATGTCAAGGTCAAACGAGTTTCAAGCTTCTGTTAAATCCATATGTTTTCATATTGCCGTGTTTTGCATACAGTCTATGGTCATTGGGATTTTACTACGAACTGAAATCTCCAATCCAAGGAATTATTGTTTACCTGTTTGTGATTTGCCTACATATACACTGGTGTGAGTTTTCGACATACTTACTGTCTTATAGTCTTTTAACTCTCATAGTTAATCTTATTTTATTGTTTGAAAAATGTTCATTCCACACACATGAAGCTTTAGTACCAACGCTATTTCTAAAAGCACTGGTAATTAAATAAGCAACTAAATTAAATATAGGCATTTAAATAGTGGTTCGGTGACATTTGGCAGGTTTCACTGTAGTCAATTATTACCTATAAACTGCTAATTTAGTTTTGGTCATTTCAGTTTTCTAGACCAAGATTATTTTACTGCCTTCCTAAACCGAAAGTTTTCGATACAGTTGTCTGAACTCCTACTTCATGGCGTTACAGTTTTCGTGTTAATGTCAAATGATGTTTGTTATTGACGTATTTGAATTCAGAGACCAGAACATCTCTTTAGCTCTTCAGAAATAAATTATCGTCTCTGTCAGTTGATAAGTGTTTAACTGTAACAAATCATTTGGTTTTGGAGGTTATTCTATTCATAGTTTACTTTAATTGTTTTGATTTTATTCCATGTATGCCACCATAGTGTCATCTTATTTGTTAAAGAACCACTACATGAAATACTGACTAACATGAAGATTCGCGTAATTCAAATATCTGGGAAAATTTACGAGTCTACGGAAAGCTTAGCTTATCAATTCATAAAAACACACTACAAGTAAATTCACATAAACTGCATTAAACTTTTTCACGGTTATTTTTAATATTATGATGCCAAGCAGTTAAATATTTGCCAATTATACGTTACTTTCTAAAAAAATTTACAGCTCATACAACTCTCTTACGATCCCAATTATCTTCGTCGAATGATTTGTTTGGCATCCCTTCACCAACTAGGTGAAGCTCAGTCTTGTCGATCGGAGTTATTGCAGAAACATTTACTTCCTACGATAGTTCAACTGGGTCAAGATCCTGTACCAAATGTTCGTTTTAAAGTAAGAATGGTATTCAGTATTTAAGTGTTAATATAAGCATAACTAAGCTGTCTTTGATGTTTATATCCATTTCTGTTTTTATGCAGGAGAACGTAGGTAGAGACTAAGCTGTAATTATCATTGTCTAATCGAGGTCACTATTATCAAGTTTGTCTAAAAATTCAAGCCTTGGGCCATGGTATACGTCATACCTTTTTATCAATATCAGATATGTAGTATCTTATGCTGGCTGAACGCATAACATGAAACCTTGTATATGAGATCTTAATGATGATAACCGCAATATGTGGTTTTAATAATGATATAATTTTCGAATGCCTTTTCTGCACATTTTAGGTTGGTCAAATTTTGGGCAAAATTGGTCATCTTCTGGATGCATCAACTATACAGACATTTGTTAAACCAACTTTAGAAAAACTGGGCTCTGATGCAGATCCAGATGTTGTTTATTATGCCAAAGAATCCAGCGAATTACTTCATCTTTCAGGAAGATGAAAGTCATATCAAGAAGCCATACGCGTTTTATTCTATACACAGGATAATTATGATATTTAAATACATGTAAATTGACAGCATATATGGCACCTCCCTTTCAGAATAGTGATGCTCTATTAATAAAGTACATGTGGGTTTGTGTGTTTGTGGTTCTTGTTCGATTGTGTCTGTGTATGTGCCTTAACGTAAACTAGTTGCATCTGTTCGTATTAGTTATTAAATTATGTTTTCATTACTATTTTATTGAAGAAAACGATGAAGGGAGTGCATGTCGTCGTTTAACTTATTTCTTGTCAACTGCATGAAAGTAGCTTGCTTTCAGAAAGCAAAACTCAAATATTTGTGATTCGTCTTTTCTTTTTCATTTAATAAAACGTCGGAATACAATATCGTAACGAATTATGAATATTAGTCGTTTGCTTGGCGCGAGTTCCTTGTACAATGACGCAAAATAAAAATATGCACTATGTAGAAGTGTGCTGCTGATTATAGCTGATCAAATCATTAAAATTTAGATTTGTAAAAGTATGTCTGCTACTACTGTTTTACCATCGAAGGCAATTCTGAAAGACTACCTGTCAGTTCACATAATTAAGAACCCAAAGTACTGGTAACTGACCATAAGTGTGAAACCATATACTGCATAAAACGTAAAATGAATTCATAGTTATGGATGAATCGCATAGTTTGTTCATAAAGGTATATTCATCATTGCTACTATTTCGCCTTCAGTAACTTCCTGGATTCTGAACCCTTCAACGCTAAATACTCATATCTTACGTGATTTGTAACTTGAATACAACTACAATAATTTGTCATCGTTGTCCGATAAAATTACTGTTTGGTAATTTATGTAGAATCTTTGTTCAAATTAATACAACACTATGAAAGTAGCTTGATCAAGTTTCTGATGACTTATGAATGAGCAATAATATGATAAATAATTAAATAAAATAACGAAAGACATTAAAATCTCTATGAAAATACACCAGCAATCCATTATCAATTGAATTATTTTGGGAATATACTTCTGTCACCAAATAGTGTGAGTGTCCATAGCAAAGATCGTATTTTATGATTTTCTAGAAACTTACAGTTACTACTTTGAAGTATGTTTAGAGCATGGAGAAATTAAGCGAACGTCGCTCGTTCACATCCAGTAAAATAAAATTATCTGTAATTCATTTCTCTAAATATAAATTTATGACAAACATGTATTATCCATGATGACACTTTTTTCGATACTTAATCTTTTCTTACTGATACCGATAATGGTACTGTTACTAATAATCAAATTGCTTAGATATTAGCTGAAACACTAAAACGTTTACCATGATATGGGTGCAAAACATGGATTTAAAATTTCCTAAAGACAGTGATAAAATTGTTGATTGAAAATAGGTTTCACTAAGTATATGCTGACATCTTAAAAATGTCCAGCACATATTGGAGTTAATACGTCAATTATGTTGGAGTTCGTTCCCAGATTCTCAGCAGTAATATCGATTACCTGAATATTTCCATAATCCAGTACTAAATGAAGTTACGGAAACGGAAATTTTTGTATCCTGAAATTACCTACCTGTAGGCATTATCTTCACCTGGTTGTGTAAAATAACTTGACACTAATAGGGTGAATTCCCCAGCCTGTTAACAATACATTTTCCATATATTTTACCGGTCAACTGGAAGTGTTTTTAGTTGTTAGGCATAGTTTTTTACATATAGATTCCTACTCATCTTTAATTGCTTCGTTTCTTTGAAAGTAGTGGCCTGTATATATTTATTTATTCAAACACATAAATATTAGTACAAGCAAGCACCAGATAAATATGCGCCTCACAAATCTCGTTTAATTTGTGTGAGGTCTGTGATACTGCCCAGGTGCCCAGACTGAGGCAGGTGGTTTTCTTAGGAGGCCACACCTGGAGCCTTTGACCTAAAGGTCTAGTCCACAAGGCAGTGGAGCATCTTAAGGAGATGCAGTCCCATGGTAGCCAGTGACCAACGATTGGTTCATACGCCATTTGTTCCTTCAGGATACTGGAGCCCATGTGCACCATTGGTTTGGAATCAGGATTTTCCAACTCGCCTAGGTGGATTCGCCGTGTCCACCAACCCGATTAAAGCGCCGGACATTCGCTTTTCGTCCTCTCAATTTCGTAAACCACACGCCCGCCACGAGAAGGCAGTGAGTAGGACTTCCCTGGCAGAAGCTCTATATTCGCGTGGCCATGTGAGAGCATTTCGAGAGGGAGAGCGGACTCTCGGCCGTACCAGGGCATTTGGGGGCTTTTAAAGCCGACGACACCCGGTATTCCCAGCCGGTCACCTATGCAAGTACTGACCGGGCCCAACGTTGCTTAACTGCGATGATCGGACGAGAACCGGTGCTTTCAACGTGGTATGCTCGCCGGCCTGTACATATACTAATATGTTAGATTTACAATCGATGCACACAAAATTTTCTAATCTCAGGTCTTGGTTTATTTTGTATTAGTGAGTATAGGTTAATCAACTATTTTTCAATCGCGAATTTCGGCTGGTAAAGTATATTTAGTAAACTATTCATTTAAGTACTGTTTCCTATAGGTCAGATGCTATCTGATATTCCTGTGGCCCAATCTGATATAAGTTAATACTTGGAGTAATCACATTTGTTGTCCATCAGTGCTGTTCAATACAGTCCGTTACGTATCATATTTCTTCACTCAGTTATGTCGGCTGGTTTAACTCTATCTTACTAATGTTAAGTGTCGGTTCTGCCAATGCGACATGCACTGGGCTTACCTTGCTGTAAAATCCTTTGATGCAGTAGCCTGACTCCACATAAGTTATTAAGTAGCTTAATAGCCTTATTTACTGGATATATCACTGATAAAAAGCAGCTAAATTGTAAATCAACATTTTAGTTCATCGAGCAACCTATTATGTTGCTAGGCCAATCAACAAATCTATTTGATGAATTTCTCATTATTCTAGGTTACCTAAAAATGTATGTAAGGTTGGATTTTAGCTCCCCTTTCATATACCAGGCCGCTTTCTCATTTCTCGTAAATCATTAGGGTGACAGTCTTTTTGATTGTCGATTCGCGTATTGTCAGTAAAAATCTGTTTCACTGTTTAAAATCCTTTCGTTCACACCAACGAAATTTAAAATATCTGTGACCAAATTAGTTAAAGGTTATTCCGTACGCTCCTCGTCTTTTTAAATATTCACATCAGTGAGTTACTAAAATATAACTATTATGGTCCGGGTTTGTTAATATGTATACCCAGCTTGACAGGATATATATGCAGAGAATAGACGAACATCGTGTACCCTCGGTCTAGGGTAAAATCATTTTCCAGAACATTTCTACAAAACATCACCTTAGCGACGTTCAGGCGTATAAGGAGTACTAGAGTGTATTGAGGGCTGCTGTATTTTCTGTTGTGTTATGAGGAAATTAACAGATCATCTAACATGAGCTCATTATTTATCTGACCTAAATATCCTTCAGCATTAGAGATAACGTGAGAGCAGTGACGTTGCTCCTTAATATGTGGTTTCCAGTGCAGTGCTTTTAAACCAACTTACTAGATTTTCATAGTGTTGCGTTCATTGAGATGTCGGTTTGAATTATGTGCATCATCAGAACCTACTTCAAATGTGACAACTTTCTGATTATTCCAGAACGTTTAAAACAGTTTGATTGGATGGCCTTGCTTCCTGCTTGTTGTGTTCCTAGGTTTCACATCATATCTCTGGGTTTCCATTGCACGTTTTGTTCGGTTAACTTCTGGCCCATGTGCTTGATTGATCTTTTCCATATATCTTGACAAGTCGGATTCATGTCTGTATATCTAATGATAGGATGCTGACTTGGGTTCCGTGCCATTTTTCTATGGAATACTGAAATGTAATGAATTTCGCCTTTTGAATAATGTCCGTTCACAGCTTTTTATGTCGACCGAAGTGTTCGATTGAGTGTTATGAGCTAATTATCTTTCAATTTATTGTTAGTTAGGCTTTGGTAGTGGCCACCTGGGATTATTAACTTCAATACTTTTCCATACTACTGCTGTGCTAATTTTCATTCACAATGATTCAAAACAAAAGATCCTGAACTGATCCATTATGCAAATCCTCATCTAGTTATTACATCTAATAGACAAATTGCTTAGAATCACAGAACTTTATGTTCTGCGGTCAGTTATTTTTATATTTTAGCTGAACGCCATTATAATCGCAGTCAATCAACAGTGATAACTAATTTCATATAGCGATTGATGTATTTCTCAATCGTTTGACACGTTTCATTAAAGTGTGATGTGAAGCTTAGATTGATTATACTTACTGATCAAGCAGAATGCTTAATTAAACCTTCAAATTTACGATCTTATGCTTCAATGTTTAAAGCTAAAATTCAGTCAGTCACAGGCAACAATAATAATGGTATTTGTTGTTAGGTCGAGTTTCTAAAACATGAGAGTTTACAATCATGACCAACTCAGTTTTATTTCGCATAGTCTAAATTTAGCATTTATTGTTTTGAATTTACATTAACTGGAAACACGAGATTTCGATGTGGACTGTTTTAATTAACTAGGGATAGGCATGAAGATATATATATTTTAGTTGAATGGTTTGTTGTTACCCCGTCCTAGTTGCTTCCATAGAAGTGAATAATATAATATTGCATCTTTATTTTGTTAAGTCGTAGTCTTAGGCAATTATTATTAACATGAGGTTTTACCTGTTGATATTTTTCAATTTAGTTCTTTACTTTTCTATTCTGTCGCGAGTTCGTATGACCTTAAGTGACCCTGAAAAAAAGTTATGAAATGAATATTTTAGCATTATTGTTGTTGTTTTCTCAATAATTATCAAATATTCTTAAAGTCATATTAGATTTGAAAATTTTATTTTTTTACCTTGTCATCTTCATTCAACTCTATCAAATAGTTCTCCTCATAAAACTGTTTATGTGAGTCCATTTTTAAACTTACTGGTCAGTATTCGGTGGAAATAAACTTTATATACGTACTTTTAGTGTTGATGTGATGCTTTGTTATTGGGTAATCAACCATCAGCAGTCACTGTATTATTTTGCTTTCTCAAAATATATATAAAGATCCTGATATCGTTAATCACTTCACACTATTAGCTGACTTTCCAATTTTTTAATGGTTGATCTCAATGGGCTTTAAAAATTTCTGGATTTGTATACATGAAGTTAATTCCTCGTGTTTGAATATTAATAAGTGTATTCATATCAAATATTCCAGTTGAAATCAAGTCAACCATCGACTGCACATTATTTTTACTTAACAGCTTCGTTAAAACTCAAAGCACATTTGTAGTTATTATCTGTTTCTTGTAGTATATCCACTGAACGTATCTCAAGTTACAGTCAAATGTTCAAGGTGCGTACTTCAGAGAATAATTTGTCTGTTATGCTAAAGAAGAAATATAGTACTACTGTTTGATTTTTAATTTAAAACGGATTTATGAAGTGTTGTATACAGTAAAAGCTTTGGCAAATGATCTGTGATTAACCGCATAAGGGCTTTTTTTAATCCTAAACCAAATAACATACATAACATTAGTTGAATCCATAAAGACGAACCAAGTCCCAGAACACTTGGCTGATTTATTGACGATTCGCATAATTTCGGAGAGTTTTATTTCTGTATTCCAAGAACAGCATCATGCCGAGTAGTATGATTTAAAGTGTTGTTGTTTTACTATGCATTCAGTAAATGATGGATGAAGAATGTTAGATATGATGCTATACAGCTTACTATCTTAAGACATGGAAAATTTACTCAGTCATATGAATGGCTTTAAGCTACTTATCACCATTTGCTGTTGTCTGTGCTAGTTTTCAAACAAGAATCTCTAATTGCATTCATCATCATGTAACATAACATAATCTTTCTTTCGAGAATTTATGTTATGGCACTATGGTGTTTATATGAACCAATGATTTCTTTGTATTGATGACTTTTGATTTTGAATTCCAAATACAGTACATTCGTTCATGCTCATCTAATACTTCTTGATTAAATTGCGTTATTGCTGAGATTACCAGTTTATGCTATAATTCAAATACTCTTAAACATCGCGTTGGCGTCGCGATGGAGCCTGTGAAGAACGGTCGGATATACATTGAGATTTTCATGCTTCTGAGGATTACATGGAGAGGTTTGAAATCTCAGCTATGACGAAGGAAGATGATGAGGATTTTAATATTGTGGCCCATTTCCTTACATTCATCGGAAAACAAGCATACAGCTTAATAAAGACTTTGGCATTCCCAGACAAGCCGACTTCACTCTTTTATGCAATTCTCAAGCAACTACTCTTAGACCATGTGAAGCATACAAATTTCGAATGCGGTAAAGGAGGAGAATTCGATGAAATGACTCGCCAGAACATCAGAAATTCCACCACTTTACTACGTTGTCGCAGTCCAATACGTAATTAAAGTTATTCAGATAACAATTCATTGAGTTGTGAAACAGTTCACGAGGATGAGCACAAGTTCAGTAGATACTTGTACCGTGGCAAGTTTCACCCATGTAATTCATGTGTATTTGGTAATTCTGAATGCTTCAAATGTGGTCAAACTGGACACATTTAGTCAGTTTGTAGTACCATGGTTCATTTAGCTGAAACTAGTGCTAAAATTTGTGATCCTATTAATTTGGAAGTTTCTAATGATCAGTTATCTTTATCGAAGACTTCGATAAGCGGTATAACGTCACATAGCAGTCCAGAGTTGGATGAAACCCAGAATCACTGTGAGACAAAAGTTTCTAATCAACCAACTTATGAGCTATGTCGTGTTATTGTACCAGATATGGTTTTTCATAATAATTCATATATTTCTGACAACTCTGAGAATAATATGTTGAGTGAGTCAAATCCTGATCAAAATCCGGATTCAGTTTTGGTAGATGCTGATTTTCCTAATGACCCATCATTCTCTAATGAAACTCTTAATAAATTTGATGAAAATATTTCAAAAGAATCAAATCCTGATGTCATATTATATATTATCTATCCTCATAGTGCATTTGCTTCTTGTGGGAAACCTGTTCAATGCGAAGCGCGAGTACTAAGTGAGCTTGATTTTCATTACAATTCGGATAACTTCATATCAACTGTTGTTTATACTTGTCATGAATTCATTTCTAATGAATACTCTAGTCAATATGTGAAATATGTTTTAAATGAAGCCACATTATTCATAACTTGGGGATATGAAAATACAACATTATTTCGTGTTGGAAAATATATGATGCAAATTCTAAATATCAGTAGTTACACTACACAACCGACATGATGATTGGATACAATTCCAGGAATCAGGTGAGTCTGTTCCAATATCGGTTGGTAATCCTAATCTTAACGAATGCATTCTAGATAATACAGAGTCTATATCCAATACACTGTCGAACTGACGTAAGGTGAACTTAAGAAGAAGACGTACAATCGATTACACACACTTACACTCCAATTTAAGCTGTGGCGGATGTGGTGTTTATATGAACCAATGATTTCTTTGTATTGATGACTTTTGATTTTGAATTCCAAATACAGTACATTCGTTCATGCTCATCTAATACTTCTTGATTAAATTGCGTTATTGCTGAGATTACCAGTTTATGCTATAATTCAAATACTCGTAAACATAACAGGTACTTACTCTATATCACATATGAAATTAAAAAGTAAGCTGATAAATAATACACTGATTTTCTACATAGCGTTTAGATGATAAATATCATGCACACTTTACAGTCATGTGCAATGGCTTAGCTGACGATCTCAAATTGTAATTGACATGAAGTTACTTTCAGTCAAGATTAGAGTCAGAAAAGTCGCATAGACAGAAAGTAGTGTAGTGTAACGACCGGTATCTTAAGTGTTTTGTGAAGCCAGGTTAATCAAAATGTCTTAAATCGTATACAATCATTTCACGTACTGAACCACTCCTGGAATATGCATGTAAATATGCATAAAGGATAGTAATGATGTATTTACTCTATTTTTGTGTTGCTGTAGGGTTATTTGTCCAGACCATTGTAACATAAACCGCCGACCAGCATTCTCCAACCCAATCTGTCCTGGGCCTTCCTTTCTAATTTTACCCAACTTTTGTTTACTCGTCTCATGTCTGTCTTCATTTCTCGGTCTCATATGTTCTCTGGTCTTCCTCTTTTCCCTTATTATTATACAATGTAGAAGTATTTGACCAAATGGTTCACTTCAAGATGATCCAGTATTTAATCATTCTTTGTTTAAACTTAATGTTATCCGGAAAGTTTAAATTGAATATACAAAGTAGGACAAGTTAACGTCTACCTACGTTATTCATTACACAATTGAATGCGAGGCAACTCATAAATTAGTTATGGTTTTTTCTTGAAACTGCACTAAATTGGCTTTTATATCACAAGGTAATAATTAACAACTATTCACTCATGCAATCCTCACTAGTAAACATCGAGTTGAATTTTTTTAGAATAAATCAGTATTTTGTAGTTTTGTTTAAATCTATTCTAGGTAATTAATACTCTGAAATTACCTAGTAAGTAATTACTACTAAAAAACACTTTCAGTATCATGGTTTAATCCAATTATGAACCCCGTTCGTCGGCAAGTTGCTATCGCGTTCACCTTATTGTGTAAGCTTAATCACTTAATACAAATTTTTATGACTAACTTACGGCTGTTACTTCCAATGGAACATAGGCTGTCGACCAGCGTTCTCCAACCCAATCTGTCCTGGGCCTTCCTTTCTAATTCTATCCATCTTTTGTTCATTCTTCTCATGTCTGTCTTTATTTCTCGGTCTCATGTGTTCTTTGGTCTTCCTCTTTTCCCTTGGCCTTCAGGATTCCATGTGAGGGCTTGCCTTGTGACGCAGTTGGCTGCTTTCCTCAGTGTGTGTCATATCCACTTACAGCACTTCTTCCTGATTTCTTTCTCCGCTGCAATCTGGTTTGTTCTCTCCCACAGTAGGTTGTTGCTGATAGTGTCTGGCCAACGGTTCCGAAGTATTTTGCATAGACAACTGTTAATAAACATCTGTATCTTCTGGATGGTGGCTTTCGTAGTTCTCCAGGCTTCCGCCCCATGTTGTAGAACGGTCCTGACATTTGTATTGAAAATTCTGATCTTGGTGTTGGTTGACAATTGTTTCGAGTTCCAGATGTTCTTCAGTTGTAAATATGCTGCTCTTACTTTGCCGATCCTCACCTTCACATCTGCATCAGATCCACCGTGTTCATCGTTGAAGCTGTCCAGATGTGTAAAGGTTTTTACATCCTCCAAAGCTTCTCCGTTAAGTGTGATTCGATTGGTGAATGCTGTACTGTATCGGAGAGCCTTGCTTTTCCCTTCGTGCATATTGAGACCTACTGCTTCTGAGGCTGCTGCTACACTGGTCGCCTTCTCCTGCACTTGTTGTTGCTTGTGTGATAGAAGAGCCAGATCATCTGCGAAGTCTAAATCGTCCAGCTGCATTCTAGCTGTCCATTGTATCCCGTGCTTCCCTCTAGATGTTGACGTCTTCATGATCCAGTCGATCACCAGGAGAAAGAGAAAGGGTGAGAGTAAGCAACCTTGTTTGACACCGGTCTTTACCTCAAACGAGTCGGTGAGTTGTCCTCCATGCACTATTTTGCAGTTTAATCCATCGTAGGAATTCCGTGTGATATTGACTATCTTCTCAGACACGCCGTAGTGTCGAAGAAGCCTCCATAGTGTTGTCCTGTCCACACTATCAGATGCTTTCTCATAGTCAGTGAAGTTGATGTAGAGATGAATTCCATTCAATCGATTGTTACACAATGAATAATTTTTTTCTGGTTAGCGTTTTTCTAGCGAGTTAGTTTTCTACGGGATGGTGTCGCTGACAAAATGAATGAACAAAAGTTGTGTAGAATTAGAAAGAAAGGCCCAGGACAGATTGGGTTGGAGAATGCTGGTCGGTGGCCTATATTCTATTGGGAGTGACAGGCGCAATTAATTAAGTAAGTAGTGTGATAGGCTGAGATTAGGGCATGAACGACGATTTTGGCTGTTTATGTGTTCAACATATTTTAAATTCCATCCCAAATTGCCTTTCGAGGGGGACATGATCTGATTATAACGTAATTATACTAACAGCTAAAAATCTTATGTGCATAGGTTTTTAAATTCCACAGATGATCAACGTACTAGATATCATAAAGTGACAAACAGAGACATTAGTATAAACGTTTGTATAAAAATCATGACCTCAATTTGTGACATTTTCTACTATCAATAAAATTAAGATATTTTTAAAGTAAACAGTATGTTATATGTGCTGTATACTACTTTTCCTGACAGATATAAGTAGTATGTAACAGCAGTCGGGAGTGGAATGCCTGACAGCAGAAGAAGAGAAATAAAGAGCAATTGTAATAACCACGGAAGAATCATGAAGCACGTACGGGACAACTGAAGGAAGATGTGCAAACGATGTATTTAATGTATAGTTTTCATATTTTACGAAAGCACTCTGTAGTTTTGCATAGAACTATAAGTTGGTTTTAACCACCTAATTTCTCGTTCACTACATGTTGCGAAAGCGAAACAAATATCGATTATGAGAATGTCCAAGAATCACGAGGTAAAAAATGAATACATTTGTACCATTGTTATTATTCTTTATGCTTCGTCTAGGGTTTGACTACCATAAGGTTTAGCTAATTTAATCTTCCTGCTTCAGATAACATATTTGTGAATAGGTGGTGAATCATAATTCATAATACGTATTCCAGACATGTCAGCTGGTGCGATCACATAATAATATCTCTTAAAATACTCTTTTTACCCTGAATTTTGCATCTAATTTAAGCATCGTTCATCAAGTAGTTAGATGCCTATTATGACTATTGAGTTCAAGACGATAAACTCAAAGTATCTACGAGATTGTAAGACCATGTCTGAGACATAAAAATAACCATTTATTCAGCCAACCTGAATTGTGGTATAGTGACAGCTGTTAGTGACTTTTCATGATCACAACTAAAATAAGAGATGGATCACATACAGTCAGCAACTTGAACGTGCTACAAGTGAAATAAATGATTATCACAACTTCGGGTGGAAGTTGCGATAATAATTATTCCTCAGTGTTCGTCAGTTTATTTTGCTTGAAGCATCAGAAATGTAGTACGTCTTAGGTTAAAAACACAAACGATTTCTATCTGACTTAAGATAACCACCTGCTTGTGGCTAAAGTGAAAAGGGCTAAAGAAGCACTGAACAAGTGAAAAAAAACAGTATTACAGGCGTTGAATAAAGCCTTTCTTCAAGATATTGTCAAATTTAACGAATTCAAGATAGCTCTCAGTAACAGGTTCCAAGTCTCGCAAGATCCACTTAAAGAAGTAGAAACTATTATGGAAAACAACTGTAAAGGGATTAAAGAGACAATAACCTCAACATTCCATGAAGTTCTGAGCAGCAAGAAGCACCATTATAAGGAATGAATCCCTATCGACACCCTGCGCAGGATTCGAGAATGAAAAAACAAGAGGACAGCAATTAATAACAGCTGAACAAGAGGAAAGCCAAAGTACAGGCCGAATACACAGAAGCGAACAAACGAATAAAGAAGAGCATTAGAGCTGATAAGCGGAAGCGAGTGGAAGATCTAGTAATGACAGCGGAAAATGATTCAAGAGAAGGAAATATGAAACAACTATATGACACAATGAAGAAACTATAAGGGAAATATTGTAAGCCAGTCAAGGACAAAGAAGGTAAGCAAATCACTGAGGTTTAAGAGCAGCGGCACTGGTGGGTAGAGCACTGAACCCACTAGACATCGAAGCAGCACACACAGAACTTCCTATAGATGCTACTCCACTAACGATCGAAGAAATCAGAATGGGCATCAGACAAACCACGAGTGGGAAAGCAGCAGGACCTGACAATACGCCAGCTGAAGTTAGACACAGAAGTAACCACAAACATGCTCCGCGCCCTATTCAGGAAGATTTGAGAGGAAGAACAAGTGCCAACAGATTGGAAAGAAAGACACCTCATCAATATACCAAAGAAAAGAGATCTGAGCAAGTTTGAGAACTACAAAGATGTCACACTACTATCAGTACCACGAAAATTTTTCAACGTATTGTTAATGAGCCAAATGGACGCCCAACTTCGAAAGCAACTGGCTGGATTCCATAAGGATTGATAGTGCATAGACCAGATGGCGACACTACGGATCATTGTTGAATAGTCGATTGAATGGAATTCTTCACTACAATTCAACTTCCTTGATTATGAGAAAGCATTTGACAGTGTGGGTAGGAGAACCCTTTGGAATCTTCTTCGACAGACACTATGGTATACCTGAACAGATCGTCAACGTCATACGGAATTCATACGACGGACTACACTACAAAGTCGTGCATGGAGGTCGGCTGACAGACACAAATTTCAAGTGAATATCAGTGTCATATAGCGCTGCTCACTCTCTCCTTTTCTCCTGGTGGTCGATTGGTTTGTAGAAACCTACACATCTCAGGAGAAGCATAGAATACTATAGACAGCTTGGATGCAACTAGACTATCTGCATTTCGCAGATGACCTAGCCCTTCTATCCTGTACACACCGGGAAAGCAGATGGAGACAACCAGTGTGGCAGAAAACCTCTGCATCAGTAAACCTCAACATACACAATTGAAAGAGCAAGATCCTCAAATACACGGAGAGCACTAATCCAATCCTACTTGATGGAGAAACTCTCGAAGAGGTGGAGACTTTCACGCACCTGGACAGAATCATCGATGAACAGGAAGGATTTGATGCAGACGTGAAGATGAGGGTTTGTAAATCAAGGAGTGCATTCCTACAGCTGAAGGACATATATAACTCGAAACCATTGTTGGGTGGCATCAAGGTCAGAATTTTCAATACTAACGTCAAAACTGTTCTGTTGCATAGATCTGAAACTTTCGAAACTACTACAGTTATCATCAAAGAGGTGCAGCTGGCTAGGAAATTAGAACAAGACGCTGGAGGTAGGTGGAGTAAACATTACGGAAATCATTGGACTGCATCATGAGACAAGATCTTATTTGGAATCCTGAATGCAATTTGAAAATGGGCAGACCAATGGGCACATTGCGTTGGGAATCGGAGGTAGACTTAGACGAATGAATAGCAATTGAAAACAGCTGAGAAGGAGAGCCCAGAACAGATTTGGTTAGCGAATCCTGGTGGACGGCCTACGTTCCTCCACGAGAGTGAACTGGTGTAAGTAATTAAAAAAAAAATCTGACTTCTTCGTTTTTCAAAATAATGATGTTATTTAACTGCAACACCTAGAACCTGAAGTACTGTTTTAACTTTGTTTGTTTATTAGTTATATTTTATTTAACAAATATATTTTGTGCCTAAACAGCCATGTCTCACTCCTGTAGAATAATGCAGTGATGATTGCTATCCAGTGTACGTACCTAATGATCGGTAGTTGGAATTTCATTTTTTCATCATGAAATAAAAAAATCATTAATGCAGAACGAGTGTTCTTCATTCGTATCAAGATTTTGTGGGGCAGTGAAATTATACAAATAAGAAAGTTAGTTAATAAGTCAAATGCCCTTATTCCCTGTTCTGAATTGAAGCATTAGTTAAAACTTATCTTAATACATCACATTACGCTCAAAGTTTTCAAATTTCTCCATAATTTTTCAAAGGATTTTCCAATTTTTTAACATTTTTAACTGACAGGACACAAAATGTGAAAACTTACATCAAACTTTCTAACTTCCATAAACGATTACTTGAAAATGTTAGAATAAGTAAAATGAAGAGATTATAACAGACTCACATGATAATCCAGTGGTGCACATGATGACCCACAGGGATAAATGTTTGCACAGAAATAATTCGGTGAGTTATACCTTTGACGACACTGTCTCGTATTGAAACAGCTATAGATTTTTTCGCAGTTATATGTATCTGAGTATACCCAGCTTCGCTTCAATAATGATGGTGACTGGTTCTCCATAATAAACGCTGAAGTATTAACTAAACGAAGGATAAAAATTTTCTAATTTTTTATGTTTTGATTTATGTACAAAGATTAGGAATAAAAATTAATTGCATTTTTGAAATTTTAACTTATAATTAGACACTGCATCACAAAGTATACCACCATATATATGCTGTAGACAAATCAGCATTGAGTAAAATTATTTCTATGGTGTATGTAAAATCAAATTCTTACGCTGTCATTTGCATTACCGAATCAAATATTTCACTCATACGGACTCTTTTAACAATCAGTAACTCAGGAAGCTGCTAGATTGGGAGTAACGTATATTACTACTAACAATTGTAAACAAAAGAGTGGTATATCTTCAGTTTTTATGGCATCAAGATTTGTATTTCGAACTAGACCACCTTCTCTGCAATCGAGAACTGGGATTATTTAATTTCAAACTGTCAAAAAATTGGAATCGGAATATTGACTTGGTTACTGTACGCAAAGCAAGTTTATCTGCTGATTAGACAACTCTAATCTAACCTACAGTATCTGTTGAAGGTTGGTATGACCAGTGTTTTTACACATCACTTACCTAATTACTTTAGCTTGCTACTCCTTATAGAGTGTTTTGGTTGGTTCTCTCTGCATTGCACTTCAGAACCTTGCTTTTTCCTTGTAAACACCGAAACGTATTTCTGCTGAAGCCAATATTACATTCACTGTCTTCGTCTGCATTTTTTGTTTTATAAGTGATAGAACTGCTAAGTCCAAATAATCCAGCTCCGTCCAAAGTGTCCACTTTATTCGGTGCTTCTACCAGGATTTCGAGGTCTTCATAAACCAGTCAACAGCTGGTAAAAACAGCATAGGCAATAGTAGGTGGCCTTGTCTAACACTTGCCTTCGATTAGAATGCATCTGTGATCTGCTCTCTGTAAACGACTTTGAATTTCAGTCCTTTGTACGAGATCCGTACGATGTTAATGGCATTCATAGAGCTAAATAATATTCTAAAAAGCTTTTCTATCTATGTTGTCGAATGATTTTTCATAATCAAGGAAGTTCTTGTATAGTAATGAGTTTCATCAATCGATTGTTTAGTAATGAACGTAAGTGTCGCTATTCTGTGGGTACATGATCGATGCTTACGAAAACCAGTTTATTGGTCTCGAAGTTGGGGGTCGACTAAATCTTTCATTCGGTTCCATAACACTCGGTTGAAAGCCTTGCCTGGTACTGAAAGTAGTGTGATTTACCTGATGAACTTGGTGATTTTTTCTGTTGTTGCTGTAATGATATTTATATATAGGTCCGTATGTTCTCCTTCGATGTTCAGTGTGCTCAGAGGTAATATTTTATTCCAAAGCTCTTCTAAGTGCTATACCCACTTATTCCGCTGCTCTTGAACTTCAGTGATCGGTTTTCTACTTGTTTCTAAATGGATTATTTCACTTCCTTCCAAGCTTCTTGATTGTGTCATATTTTGCTTCTTTGGACAGCGTCAAAGCAAATTTCTGTGTATGGCATTTTCTTCATAATCAGAATACAGTAACACCTTTTGAAGTTACTCTTATCTGTTCATATTGTATTTAATGGGTTTCATTTATTTGAAGCAGAGTTAAGTTGTATGTTCTCATTTCGGCAGTTATTTGAAGGACCTTCAGTCTTCCATAGTGCCTGAACATTCCATGTACCTATAGTAGTTGTTGCTTCGGTTGTCAGGATGTTCATCAGTCTTGTGATTCCCGAAGAATCTTGACCTTTATCATGACATCATAAATTTCCTGTTTGAGAAGACCCTTTTCTTAACAGGGAAGAGTTTATATGGTTCTCTCTCTTGGCGAATTTTCAGTGGGGTTTCTTTTTGTGAGGTGGGACTACCAAATCAACGCTTAACCTTCTCTCTTTACTCCGGCTCGGTACCGGCACTAACTCTGGAGGGGCTACGGGAGAATTTATTCTCATGCATGCAGGAATGTAACACACTTCTCAGACGTTAGTTACCCATTTAATTGGTCTAACAATAACTATCCTTTACGATTCCTTAAATGTATGAATTAGCGATCTTCATAAGCAAAATAAATCATGTATTAATTTATAACATAGAAGCTGGACTGTGTGTAGTCTAAATTATTTCATCCCCACTAAGGGTTAACAAATCCTAAAAATATACATTCATTCAGGTAAATTCTCTTCCATTCAACATTACTGTATGAGTCCCACTCAGAACACACAAATGATCATCACGGTTTTGAGTGTCATCACTGATTACGTGGTTAGAGGGGGTCTTAATGTAATCTGCTTTTTGTTCGGTCTTCTATTTTGTTTTGCTTATCATTTTTATGTCAGCTATCTGATAAGAAAATTATACTAATACTGAACAGATGTGATTATATTCAACGTTGTTCAAGTAAATTAGTTCAAACAAATGATCAAAATATCGATTAAACAAATAGCCAGTTTGAAACAACAAAAATTAATTGAAGGATAATTTTTACGTGGTCGTATTAAAGAACTTTAGAGATAAACTTTTGTACAGTTGTTTTATAGCTCTTTTTTATCCACCTTTGCAGTAAAAAAGGTGAAAAAATAAATTTTTTGTTTGAACTGTAACTAGTTTTATGTGAGTAATAACTTGAGAATTTGGAAACAATTTATATAACCTAAATAGATGCTTTTTTAGGAAGCATTCACATGAAGCTAGTTCGTTAGTTTAGTGACTCGTAGGTATCGGATAAAACTAAAAAAGTACACTACATGTTGCAATAATAGTGAATACATAAGAAAAGTCAGTTCAATTCAAACTGAATTGAGTCGCTATACCACACTCGATCACAGAGTTATGTTGTTAACTAAAGGTGCAATTATTTCGATCATTCGGTCAATATATACATGAATACGAATAATATCCTGGTACGAAAAAAAGACCAGATTCAGTGAATTCTTAATATCATTTAAAAGTGAAAGAATCTATGTGGTATGATTCATTCAATCTTTTATTTGTATCACTATTTCAGTCCCTTCAGAAATCGTTACTCAGCTCCAAATATCGTTTATTTCCTCTAACTCATTAGTCTAAATATTAAGCCCTCATTAGTATGTCCAGGTTTTGATCTTTAACTGGGTTGCAAGTGCACGTTACTAAGATGTCATATACTAGGATAGTACAGCTGTTCAGTGCTTCCTTGTTTTCGATAGTCGTTTAGCTAAGGTCAGATCGTGGTGTTTACTACATCAGGAAATATTTGGTTGTATTTAAACTGTCTGTATCAGTGTTATGACATGGACAGTAGTCCTTTCATCTATTATACTTTGAACCATGACAGATGTGGAATACTCAAAAGTATTTCTAACTAAGCACGGAATTAAAAATAGAAAAAGTAGGGTTAGAGGTAATCAAAACATTAAGTTTTACAGATAAAAGTACCAATTCACTAATTTGATTGAAATACGTTTTGGTTAACAACACACATACCTGCTATAACCAAATACTATCAGAAGATAGAAGTCTATTGATCCTAGCTAAAACTATAGTTACCATTTTAATTATTATGAAAACAAATAAATAAATGAAATATTAATAATCATCAATGTCATCATAACCAATTTTACGAAAACGTTTTTTATAATTAAATGTCATCAAGCCACTTTTCATCCCACAGAACACGAATATAGATTAATTTTAAAATTTTATGTATATACTTGATAGTTTGCACTTTCAAACTGACAAGATGACCTTCATCAACGAAAAGAAATAGAACACATGTTGATTCTTTATCTTGTATCGTAGTCCTTAGTATCGCAAAAAATGATGGTGATCAAAGAGTTTAGATGAAGTCATCGATCTGTTAATACATACACCAGTTTGTTCATGATACTAATAATAAAAAAGGAAAATATATTATATTATACGATTATTGTTCTCATCACCGTCATCACCAGTGTTATCATTTTGCCTGTCTTCAGACGAATAACAATATTTTATACTACTGGTTTACCTTAAATACGTTGGAAATACAAACGGAGAGTAGTCAACAGTGGAAATTAAGATGGATGTTTTATCCTGTTCAGAAAGCATCATATGGATGCAACTGCATCTATGTGTGTGTTTCAGTACTGGTCACGACCAGAAAGTATAACAAAATCTATGATTATAGGTAGTATCGAAGCATCTTGGCAAACGTGTCAACAGAGATAGACCAAATTTAGACTTAAACATTACCGGTGTGAATTTATAGGGCCCGAAAATTAATCTTTAAATATAATTAGCTATTACATTAAATGTATAAAAAGGTAAGAAAAATATCTTAGTGGGCTTTCATTCAAGGATTTTTGATTATGGATTTTGAGTTAAATTTGTTCCTTTAATTGATTAGACTTACATCATCATTACAATATAGTTTCTTTGCGAAATCTTTTTATCATCTAATTATCCGTAGGTCAAATATTAACTAGAAACCGAGTTCCACAGAAGACATAACAAAATTAGGATTAAATGACTGCAGTGATGTCAAAGCGAAATTGTGCTAACAACTAGTCTGTTAGTTATGTTCTAAACTTTGTATGTTATATCATGTTTGTTTTTAATTTCTTTACTGACCAAATTACTGAAACAACTCAAAATCTTAACATTGACCATTGATTGTTATCAGAGGAGAAAGCATGTTTCTCTATTAAATATTTCTCTTTGTGCTCATGTTGATGAGATACAATAACAGATTAAATATTAAAAGCCCATTTACATTTCATTTCTTCGAAAAGGTCTGCTTTTTTCAGTTTGTTTTCCCAGTGTGATGATCCTCCATTGTAGAATATCCAATAAAAAACAGGCCTTCAGAGTCTAAACTCTCACAAAGTAAGAGTAACTATATCCTCTAAGAAGCCATAATTGTTTTTTTTCTACAAAATCAGAGCCACTTTTTATGTAACACAAATAACATTGCATTTCCCTAAACGCTTTTAGGAATTTATGCTTGATAGTCATGACGTACATGTCTGCAAGTTACACAAAGTACTTACCGAATGATAAACGACACTTTTAATCATCCATACTTGGGTCATTAGCTACAAGCGTTCCTGATCTGACTTGTATATACCAAAGGAATATATAGTAAAATCCTTCCTGTTCTGTTAAAGGCAGTTACAAACAATTGCCTTCACCTATTAGATAAATTTGTTTTTATACTCATCAAGTTAATTTTTCGAAATTTTACGTGATTATGCAACCACTTAGTTTTCATATAGTTATAAGCGATTTCAAAACTACCTCTCCTACATAGCCGGACTAGATTTTTAACGCAAATATGCATCAATTTTTTTCACTCAAGATTTCTGGTCCTATTTCGAACATCCATCGAAACTCTATTAACTAGAGTATATGAAACCTCTGTTTCTAATCATGTCAACCATCGTGACTTTAAGCTGTTTGTATCTGATGAAGAGGCTTAAATCGAAGAAATTATTTTGTTCTATGAAAAATATTACTGGTATTTTAACTGTTATTTATAGACTGAAATATTTACTTATTTAGGTAGGTGTGCAAAACTTACTTATAACTTATGCTATTACGGGTAATGAAAATGATTGTAGATATGTACTGTTGTTGGTACGAATCAAAAGACCCAAACAATTTGTGTAATTATGGTTAGTTTACCGATTCAAAAATCATTTGTTTCTGATTTAAAGGAAGTAACAATAGTTATTCAGTTTCTAGGTCCTCTGTCATTAATGACCTGGTTCTACATTACAGTGAAATAATATTCTTTGTTTGTTACCATTGATTTTATTATAAACTTTTTAATAAACTTATGTAAAACGCAAGTATAGACATGCCTGCTGATTGCCTCCCACAGACAAAGCCCTGTTTAATGTCCTTATACAGCCAAGTGAAACCATACTGAAAACGTTTTTGAAGTACTAGATAACATGACATTGGTTTAACCGGGTAGTGATCCAATCTCTAGGAGATCCGACTCTTGTACAATTTCTGTTACTTTATAGTTTTAAACTTTACTAGTAACGTATATTTGATAATATGGATACGTAGGGAGTTTCGGAAGTTTTAATTTTACTGTAGCAGTAGCATTTATAATGACTAGCAAGAGTGAAGCTGAAATTTAGTTAAAAAGTAACATATTAGTTTGTTCAACATAAACTGAATGAAGTAACACAATATGTTCAACTAAAATGAATGCATTACCATCAGTATTTAAACTAGTGTTTCTAGGAACCTATCTGAACTGGAAACTGCTTTCAGTACAAATTGATAGAAGCAAAAATATACTGGGAAATAATTGCAATTACATTTGTAAACATTAATGCAGTCGTTATAAGATTTAGAGAATGCGCGTTTACTCCTCAAAGCGACTTAGGATAAACGCTACTGTTGAGTATTGAATCACAGTAATAATTCTGTGGTAAGACTATAAGTGTAGTAGTTTTACCTTAAGTGTTCGTTTTCTAAGAGAAGTATTTTTCAGTGATCACGTATACATACATATACAAAGATAGAAAATATATAGTGTTTGATTATCTGATTGATTTTAAAGTCAATATTAATTAAAATAATAACGATACCTAGGCATTTTTGTTCTAATAAATACTCTGGAACAAAACGATATACACTGTATGTTGATTTAGTATCCTTCTGGTTATCAGTAAAATAATAATGATATAGTTTCTTTTTCGCTTCCTTGTTTATTTTTGCATACTTCACGTTGCTGATATATGTTCAGCTTCATTTTTTTTCAATATAAGAGTTTAATCAGATGTTATTTATGTTGTAAAATAGAACACAATGAAGTAAAACATATTTGGTCAACAGGAAAAACGGGGAAACATACGATAGGAAATTGTCGGAAATGTGAACACAACTAATCTAAAACTTGTAAAAACTATCAATCGGTATAAATAATTATTCGGATTTGTCTTTGTTCGAAGATGCAGATTTCGTTTTGAGGTATATATATATATATATATATATATATATATATATATAATGCTAATGAGCTACTTGTACAGTCACTAGTGAGCATAGTGACTGGCTCAATGAGGTATTTCCAGGAGTTCTAGTGAGAAGCAGTGACCAGTAGAGTTCAACCAGGTCTGTTATGAGATATCAACGCACTGAAGACATTGTGAGTGGTTGCTCAAATTCGTGGATGAGTTAAAGTTAGACATTAACACCGTTGGATGCCGGCTCAGTGGTCTGGAGGTTAGGCGAGGCTGATAGGTCCTGGGTTCGAATCTCGCGAGTCGGGATCGTGGATGGGCACTGCTGAGTAGTCCCAGAATAGGATAAAACGACCGTCCAGTGCTTCCAGGTTTTTCATGGTTGTCTAGCTTCAATCGACTCATGATTTCAACTATATAAAACTACTAAAATCTCCACAAAACCCCCTTCGAATATGTTTTTGTTATATCCCAATAAGTAGAAAAATTGTATTTCTGACGTTTCGTGACTTGATGCAAGTCACTTATTCAGAGTAAATAAATAACATATTGTTCGATTGAAATACAAGTATCTCTGCTGAGGTTAACTCATAAATTCCAAATTATTTTTTTCTATCTCTTCAGATGTCTCGTTGGTACTCAGATATATAACAAACCAGTTTCAACTGTATTATTATCAAGATATATTTCTTGTTGTTGTTGACGACAGGGAAAAATATGCAGAAAATCAAGATTTTTATTTGTTCTAACTCTGAGTTATATATAAAACACGTGATAATGTTGTACATGGTGGATCTTCATAATCGTTATGACTGGAAACAGATACTGATGAAGTATTCAAATGACGATTTGGTAAAACCGGAACTTCAATTGATCAAAATGCTATTAAGTCAGGAGGATGTTTAAATCTCATTGTCTTGAACAATACAAAAAAAGGAAAATTTAATAATTATAATTTATATAAACTAACAAATTATTTAAACAGATAGCCTTCTACACAAATTCCTGTATTACAGAAAAAAAATTCTGTTGATAGTTAAGTTGATCAAAAGTCCTTCAGATAAACTTGAAACAGTTGACGAAATATTGTTAATTGGTTGTTATTTCATTGTGTGAGTCAATTAGGGGATTGTGGTAAACCTTCTTCTGAGAATGACCAATTGGTAATTAAGACTTAGCTTAGCTAGTTAAAAGGTTCATCCGAAAACCTCTATCAGCTTATTAGATGATTTATATCTACCCAAACAAATATTGATACTGATACTGTAATTTCGGCTTAGGAAGTTTGAAAAAGGATGAAAGTGAGTAAAATCGCAGCTACTTAGTAGTTTAACATAGTCACCATTACTTGTTGAACCTTTGGTTGTTTTAACTAGGAAAGTTATTTGTGTTTCATTAAAACTTAACATAACTTAAATATAAAGTGTAATTATTGAAAGAGATGAAAGAATAACGTTAACTAAAGTATTTTAGCTAAAAACGACAATCATTTGAGAGTTAAATGTCATTCTATAAAAAAGAGGATCTAACTAAAGCATCTAAGTTTCAGAATAGCGCAGTAGTGCAGCAGGAATTTTATGTAATAATTTCCTGTCTTCGATGGGATGCATTTAGAATTAATGTACACTTCTTAATGCAGTGTTGACTTTCAGTTAACAGATAATGAACAGTGACAGTACAAGAATTATTGGCATATAGAATTCATTTCCCAAAGTCAAACAGATTTATAAAGATTAAACTCCGAAACCCTGTACTTTACCGACAAAAAATATAATAATATCATATAATTTATTTATTCTAAGCACGTTAAATATATTTGACTACCAAAGAAACATCTGAATAGATAGAAAAAAATAATTTGGAATTTATGAGTTAACCTGAGCGGAGATACTTGTATTTCAATCGAACAATATGTTATTTATTTACTCTGAATAAGTGACTTACATCAAGTCACGAAACGTCAGAAATACAATTTTCCTACTCATTGGGAAACAACAAAAATATATTTATTATTAACTCTTTATCCAATGTTTAATTTATTTGAAACTATCGAGTCCAACCTTGGTATTGATACCTAAAAAAATTTATTATTGACAACTTAATGAATGCACAGTTTTCACCCTAAACTGTGTGAATTATATTTTTCCAAGTCCATAATGTGTAGATCGATTTAAAATTTCTAGGCGTATAATGAAACCAAAACATTAAGAGGTTTTTGACAAATTTCTAGTTCTAATTCCCAGTTTTTCAAAAACAACGAAAAGCAATCATAATTCCACTTCGCTTGTGTTTTTTTTTTGGGGGGGGTTGAATATCACTCAGTGAGCTGAGATGCATTCTCGAAAGTTATTATTATTCTACATCTCGAAAGATTTCAGAAATTTGTGTCTTGTAAAGCTGTGTGCAAATGAGGTTAGTTTTCAAATGAAGTTTACTGAATTAGGATTTTCTGTTTCCAACAAACCGGTTTGCCACAAAGTAGAAACGCACTTAGTCTAACGTGTTATTCCATAAAGTTCTTCCGTTTTATCAATTTCAGTCAAACAAAAACAACAGTCTTGCCCAATTACATGCATTAAAAAAGACCTCGCACAGAAGGAAAAGTTATTGCTTACATCTTTCAACATATTTTATAAAAATATGTACTAAAAGGCCAATGTTTTTTCGACAGTGTGTTTGGTCATCATTTGGTAGTTCGTTAGCACGATGGTGAGGTTCGAAAATAAGCATAAAATTAACGGCTTCTGGAGCTATCTTTGTCAAAAGCGAACTAAATCTATGTACTCTGAAAGATATCATTGTCAAACTTGCTTCACGGTGGTGACCTCACTTTTGATTAATTTATGACATAAGATGGGAATTTATGTCTTCATTATCAAACTAATTTTTCTTTGTTTAAAGATTCCCATCATGTTAAAAGACTAATATTTGAGCGAAGAATATTCTTTTCGATAAAATCTCTTCAGATTCTACAATTATATAAACCAAATTAATAATCCGAAAAAATGGCCAAGTAAAAAGCAAAGTACATCGTTTACAGTTTTAATTTAGGATTGTCAAACTAAATAGAGTAAAATTGTCAATGTTGATATGACCCATGTGGAATGTTAACTTGAATCTGTATATATGTAAAGTGAAAATTTAAGATCTGCGATCAGAATAAATATGGGTCAGATAGGGTTCTTAACAAGCATATGTGTGATTAGATTGTTCGAAATGTATTGCGCTAATATATCACATAGTTCTGATAATCTTCGTCTTCTTAATACAATATAGAAATTTAGTCTTCCATTAAACATTTGATCGAATTGTAATTGCACTATCATATCTCTCTCACCCTATCTGACCCATATTTATTCTGATCACAGATCTTAAATTTTCACTTAAAATATTTACAGATTCAAGTGTTAACATTCTATATGAATCATATCAATATTAACAATTTTATTCTATTTGGTGTGACAATCCTTAAGTGACATAATTTAAACGATGTACTTTGCCTTTAACCTGGCCACTTTTTCGGACTATTGATTTTTTTTTCACTCTTGCTTCCTATTTGATCTTTTCTTAGCCAATCAATATCCTGTGTACTTGTTATCATGTAGAATACAACATTAGTTCCCATTCGTAGAAACCCTCATCCATGCTCTTCTTGGTTTTTTCCTTTGGAACATTATTATGGTTAATTAATAAATAGATGATTGTATAAACGACCCTTTGATTCTCTCACAATTACTGTCTTTATAAATCTATGTCAAAGTTAGATCCCGTCTTAATTTTGACTTTTCTGTAAATTTTACACAAAGGATATACATTTGTTTCTATAGTTGAAATGTAATTATTTTTAGATTGTGTGCCATTTAGAAGAATCCAGTAAATAAGTAAATTAACATTCCTCCTCTAGGATGGTTGTTTTTGCTTGACCGAAACCTATTATTACATGAATGATTATATAAATGGTACTTTGTATATCCTGGCTATTTCCTTGAAAAGATAAACTATGAAATTATAATCATTATAAAACAGAGAATTTAAATGTTCGTGTTCAGTAGTATTCACTTCACTGCTAGATCGCACAATATTTTTAGCTTACAATAGCAGGATAATAAAATCAGAAGCCTAAAGTAGAAAACCTTATTATAAAATAAATTTAATGCAAAACCGATATTCATCCAAAGCATCGATATTCACTGTCATGAATATTTAAAACCATTGGGAATAAAGAAGAAACCATACTTTAACTTACTATTTTTGAAGGACAGTAAAATCACCGTAGAAAATAGTATTCCAGTTGTTTTATATAATGTATCTGACATGTTCAATTTTTACCCGAATGTATAGATGACTACACAGTTCAAATAACTAGCTTTTATTTCGAAAATTCCAACCGCTATATAAATTAAAATTAGTAATATATCTTTATATCTCTTTCGCAACAGTTCTGAAATGTAGAATATAAGCGTACGTGTATAGTTTAAATTTAATAATTACAGGCAGTATTTAGGCTGGTTTAGTTGTTATACTGTCAGAAAATAATTATTACCACCATATAGTAACATGTTTAAGCATAGACCAATCGTGTTTAGCTATTTTCCTTGTTATAAAATTTGTCAATATGACCAAACGGATAGAATCCTAAGTGGATCAAGTTCTTTGCTATAATCTGATTGGATGAATAGAAATTTAAAGGTTGATGTGCTATTTTGTCTTGGTACAGGTAACTAAACAAGTGAGTAAGCATAACAACGTAGTTAAAATTCTTATTATCATAACCACTAACTCGACTATACGTTGGAAATGATGATCAAGCTGTAGGAGAAAATTAAGTAGGGGAAACTTTCATGTTTTGTCCATTGAACGCTCAAAATTAGTCACTGCATTGCACTATGTACTAACATCGAATGATCACATTAGGTCAGAGGTCAAAACGAAACTAATCATGTTTGATATTTGATAAAAACTACAGACTTACCGAAAGACGAATAAAGAAGAAATTGTATTGGTGAATCGATTTGTTATAAGTTGGTGATATACAGGTGCCTTGAGTTCTTTTGGAATGATTTTGATATTCTTCAAGTCTGAGAATAAGAACGATTATTTTCAAATGACTTTAGGTGATTAGTCTATGTTACAAATAGATGAGAATTGATAGCTAGGATTTTAGTTTTTTAAAAGTATTCGTTATTAAAAAATCTCATGCAATGGGTCTATGGACTACGAAAATTACTGGAATGGATGAAGCAGATGAACCCACAAATCGCTCACGAGATCAATCACTAAATTTAGACCAGTTAGTTTATAGGAAACAGATTAGTCAGCTGATTTTATTATATCTATCCTGTTGTTTATACACGAATAGTTTAGATGAAATAATATAACCTAACAACGTATAGTTTTCTGAGGAGGGAAATAAAAGTTACGAAGGAAATAATGATCCTTTCAATCTGTTGGTTAGAATATAACTATTGACAAAGTGAACAAATACAATAAACAGTTTACAGATTTCTTTCGTAAATTAATGATTTGAAAATTAGAATTATTTAACCGTGGGAGGAAAATTGCCGTTATGCTTTCTAAATATAAATACTGACCTAAGTTTTAGCAACCAGTCATTCAACTAACATCATTAATTTGTTATACATTTTAATCCATGTTAAATAGATTAGTATTAAAGAGGTGTAATAGTCTACATTCTTTAATGTTAGTTACCACTCATAGACTTGATTTATCTGAACCTAATGAACAAACTATTTTCTTGCCAGAGATTTCAATTGTCAATGATCCTAGTGGCTGATATTGTCTACACTTACTGATCTGTAGACTAAGTGAACATAAGTTGATATGAAGTTATGCTAACAAGATTATTCTTATCATGTACCACAATCCTACGTTTATACTACGTTTACAGTTTGAAAAAAACCCACTTATTCATTGATACTTTTTTGTACCAAGGATATTTGAAAACAAAGATTGAATAACCCTATTGTTTTGTTTAAAGGTATCTAGCTAGAAAATTTGTCTAACTGAAAATTCCATAACTGATTGATCTAGATCGGTCCTTTAAAGTATTCATCATTATGCACCATAAAAAGCACATAGAAAAATGTGATCGATTAGTTCATTCTTTTCAAACTAAATTCTAAGTATAAATAGCAAGTGTTGTACTAATGGAAAGCACAATTATATGAACGAAGAATATTCTTTTCAATAATTTCTCATCAGGTTCTACAGTTATTGAAAAGAATATTTTTATGCAGTTAGTTCCCTTTATGAATTGTGTTTTAATATGATGGGAATTTTTCAGGGACTAATGGAAATCGTCAAATTGGTTCATGTTTTGATTACAGATGAGAAATGTGTCAAATCAAAATATCGAAGCTTTTATTGATGGATTAAAACCGATTGATCTTAAATTTGAACATAAACCAGTCTTTCATAGGCTTGCCAAACGGGCACATTATTTTTTCATCATCTTATTATTTGTTGTTACTTTGCTATTAACACCGAACTGTATATCCAAGTTCTGGTCCACCGTCTGGGAAAATCACTTGGTAATTTTAATTAACTTTCACGTGGATTGATTTAATTGCAGACAGAACAGACAGTTTTTGTCAAAGATATAATTATACTAACTAAACTGAAATCAAATAATGAAATAACCGTAGCAGAAGTATGAGGAGACTTACTACTTCCACAGAACATATTAAAGTGACACTTGTCTTTCAACTACCTCCAATACTTTCTCCAACCAATGAGCGGTTGGATGGTAAAAACAATTGGACATTTCCATGGAGGTGTAAAATGAGAGCCCAAACTTATATACTTCATGCAAAATTGGGATTGAAAAACTTATGGAATACAAGTGTTTATAAAAAACAGAGATAACTAGTCCATCATTTTTCTTGTTTTTAAAAATGATTTCCAATTGTTTCTAAATCTGTTATTCGTTTGGCCGATTTTACATTCCACTTAGTTGTATAAATAGTAATGTAATCCAGGCGTGAATAAAAAAAATCACGTTTGAAGCATTTTATAGTTTAAAAACATTCGAAAAGGTCGCAACTTTATTGTTTGTCAACCACCTTGAAAAAAAGTCTCAGATGTTTTATATAAATGCAATGCCTAGAGGCCATACTGTTGAATGCTCTCATTTGCATTTAGCCCAGATTTTTCTGAACATATTCACGGAATTTAAAGTAGATCTTTCTCCCTTTGTTACCAGTGATCTGGTTAGTAAGATATACGTAGATTGATGCACACTATCGATGATACATGAGTAAAGCACCTGTTGACTTTTCATGTAACAATCCTGTATGGAAAGTAGTGAGACTTTTTCACAGTCCTGAACAGCTCGAAGAGAGAACTTATTGATCTAGCACCAAAATCAGCATAACTTTAGTGTGGTTAAATGAGAAGCCAGCTCGACTTCATTAAGACAAAACTACAACCACACTTGTTTGCATGTATTAGGAAATAAATCATTTTAAGGCTTCCGTAAATTACATTTGAGTGATTAGTTATGAAAATCCACTTTTAGTTCTTGGAAGCATTCTGAAAGATCAGGAGTAACTGATCTTGAAATGGCGGAAGCAGCCACTTTACTTCAGCTAGTAAAGTTTAGTACTTAATTCTAGTCTTTAAATCATGTCCAACGTTTGTACACATTGGGTGTGATACAGTGGTTAGACGACAACGAACAGTTGGTGAATAGGTTGAATATCCGATTCATATGAATGTACTGTTATCTTGTTGGTATTGTTGAGGATTAATTCCTCTATATCTGACTCCAATAAATAAATAATATCCCGCTAACTGATTATTTACTGCAGGCTAAATCTCCTAGTAGAATTACGGGTTTACTCGAGATTATTCAAAAGCCTGAACACCAGTTGTAGAGATAGTTTATTGTTGAAGCTCGGTAAAAATCCACAAACGTACAGATAACAAGCACACAGGGAAAGCAAGTGTGTGTGTGTGTGTGAGTGTTAAAAAATCCATATATATTTATGAGTATTAATGGATTGTGGATAAATTATTGATTGTCTTTGTTTACAACCAATGAGAGAACAGATTAAAGATTGATGTGCAGACATGCGCTCAATCAGACTCACACATAAATTTACAAAGTGGATTAATGTTAGGATTACAGAGAGCACACAAAAAATACAGTAGTTGAATGGGCTTGCTACATAAGCTCCCATCCAGAACGTAGATGTTTTTTTTTTATAAAAAAGATTTTTTTTGAATGTTCTACAACATCTATGTTCGACAAAGCGATAAAAAAAATTGTTTATAAAATAAATGTACAATCCGATGTGATGAGTAAGCGTTAAGCTGTAATAACAGTTTGTATGTGTTGAAACGTTTTATGTATGTGTATAAGGATTGCACGAAGTTAAAAGTATAATGAAAATCCGTGGGGCCGATAAAGAACAGTTAATAAAAATAGAGAACAATTTGTAGCATTTGGGCTAGATAAGTATGGTTGTTGCTATGTACTTATCCGGAAAGTGTACTATCCTACCTGATCTTGTAGTAGTTTCTGTAGCCGTTGAACTTCCGTATGAAGTATTGATTGTTACAGGTAGTTTGTGTAGTGCTTGCTTTGATGCTGATTTGGATGGTTTCGTTGTCTGCTTCTTGATGTGCTCTGAAAACGCTGGTTTTATTCTGTCGATGCTAACAATAGCATGTTTACCAGCTTTTTCTACTGTAATATCTTGACAGTTTATATCATGGATTGAGAAGGTATTAATATTTAATCTAGATAGTGCATCTGCTGCATCGTTTTCCATGCCTTTTATATAGCGTATGTCAGCTGCAAATTGCGAAATGAATTCTAGTTGACGAATTTCGCGTGGACTGTATTTATCATGGTTTTGCATCAAAGATTTAGTTAGCGGCTTGTGATCAGTAAATATTGTAAAATAATTGCCTTCTAACATATACCGGAAGTGTTTGATGGCTAAATAGACGGCCAACAATTCTCTACCGAATGTGCTATATTTTGTTTGCGTCGAATTTAGCTTTTTTGAGAAAAATGCTAGGGGTTGCCATTGTTGATTGACGCGTTGCTGAAGTACAGCACCTACCGCTACATTGGAGGCATCGGTCATTACTGCTAAAGGTGCGCTAACCTTCTGTGGGACCAGCAATGCCTCGGTGCTTAATGCGTTCTTCAACTGTTCGAAAGCTTGAATTGCTTGCGGTGTCATCATTAGTGATTTGGCGCGTCCCCTTAATAAATCCGTTAGCGGTTTCGCTATGTCAGCACATTCCGGGATAAAACGTCGATAAAAGTTGATCATTCCAAGGAAACGTCGTAGTTTCTTGAAGGAGTCAGGTAAGGGATAATTTTTAATGATTTGTGTTTCTTCAGGAACCGGTCTAATACCTTGATTGTCGAGTAAGTGGCCTAAAAGGGTGAGGGATTGCTTTCCAAACTCACACTTGTCGAGATTGACTGTTAACATATACTCGTTTAGCTTCTCAAAAAGCAATTTTAGATGAGTTAGATGTTCGTTTTCGTCTTTGCTGGCGATAAGTAAGTCATCTATGTAGGCGTATACAAACGGTAAGCCACGTACGACTTGATGAATAAAACGTTGGAAACTTTGTGCAGCATTCTTCAATCCAAAAGGCATGCGAACGAATTCGTATAACCCAAATGGGGTAGTGATGGCTGTTTTAGGAACATCATCCGGGTGAATTGAGATGTGATGGTAGGCACGGACGAGGTCAACTTTTGAAAAAATCGTTGCGTCAGATAAACTGTGAGTAAAGTCATGTAAGTGTGGAAGCGGATATCTATCTGGTACAGTCTTGCTGTTAAGAGCTCTGTAATCGCCACAAGGTCTAACCTCAGAAGAGTTTTTCTTAGGTACCATATGTAGCGGTGATGCCCATGGACTATCGGAGGGGCGTATGATACCCAACTCTATCATTTTGTTGAACTCATTCTTTGCGAGAGCCAGACGAGAGGGGTCAAGGCGTCTTGGACGTGCAAATACTGGTGGTCCCTCTGTCTTAATGTGATGTACGACAGTATGTGTCAGCTTGTTACGTTTGAAACACGGTCTTAATCAGCCTGAGAACTGTTTAAGCAAATTGACGTACTTGTCATTCTCGCGATGAGGTTTGACCAATAAATGTATAGACTTCTCATTAGATAGAATTCCTTTGATTTCACTGCTGTGGTCGGCAAGTACCAGTTTCCGGTTCCTAACGTCTACGAGTATTTTATGTGATTGCATGAAATCAACACCGATTATGGGAACAAGGACATCAGCTATGATGAAGTTCCATGAGAAGTTGGGTTTGGGACCGAAATGCAATTGCAAATGTCTTTTGCCGTATGTCTTGATCTCGGATCTATCCGCGGCTCTTAGTTTCAGTATGGGGTCAGGTGTCTTTTTCTCGAGTGCAGTAGGTGGTACTACACTAACCCCTGCCCCTGTGTCGACTAAGAACTGTGTTCCGGTTCTTCTGTCCGTGAAATATAACAAACGACTTTCTTGTGAGTTGTGGCCGATGACCGCAGTCGTCACTAATCGTCGGCCTTGATGTTCCCTTTTCTATGTGCTTGCAAAATTACAGGGAGGAATACACTTTTTAGCTTGTTTACCGAACGTTTTATGGTGCCAGCAAATGTTATGTCGGATGGTGCTTGGACTACGACGTGTACGACTTCTGAACCTTCCTCTACACTTGCAGTGGTGCGCATTCGAAAGTTGAAGCTGAGCTATCTGCTTAGTGAGGATTTCGACTGTCTGTCGTAACTCGGCGAGTTTGTTTGTACGTGTGATACCGAGTGAGTCCTAGTCCGCTCATAAATTCGATCGGCTATGTCTGCCAGCCTTTCAAAATCGACATCCTCGTCTCCAATTACGAGTATCTGCTGTATGTTTTGCGGAAGGCGTCTGAGCCACAATTGATATAATAGACGTTTATCAACTATACGATTCCCTAAAACACTTGTCATATGGCGTTTTAATTGGGAAGGTGTGTTATCACCTAGCTCTACATTGGCTAAAAGTTGATCGATAGTCTGCTGGTCAGAGAGAGATGTGACACGTATGACCTCTCTTTTTAGGCAATCATATGGTGAGTCAGGATCCGGTTTAAAAATGACGTCAGGCACTTGCTCAATAACGTCATCCGGCAGCAACGAATTCGCGTAACTAAATCTCGTGTTCTGGCTTGTGATTCTGTTTGTAACAAAAAAGCTTTCTAAGAGTGCAAACCAGAGTTCTGCCTTTCGAGGATTAAAAACAGGTAAAGGTACAGAGATAGCACCCACGGAAATAAACTTAGATGAAAGGCTAAGCGAATTATCGAGTGACATGATACAAAGAAATAATATCAGTAGCAATAATAATAAGCTGTAGACTAAGATACACAGTATGAAGAGATAATCAATAACAACGAGAAATATATATGAGAGACTCACCGAATAATTAGAAAAAATTGTCACTTTGGGTACAAATATGCGAATATATCGATATAATCCCAAAGGAATAATGTTATGAGTAAATAGATTATGACTGTCAATGAATTGTTAATAATTGTAACAGTAATTCCAATGTGAAGTTCTTTATGATATGAATAGAGAATATGTAGCAGACTTGTAGAGAGATGGTGTGCGTTCAAAAAGCGGATCACAAACTTTGTGGAATAATGGTGCGTGTTCAAAATGCGGCTCACCAACTTTGTAGAGGATTAATTCCTCTATGTCTGACTCCAATAAATAAATAATATCCCGCTAACTGATTATTTACTGCAGGCTAAATCTCCTAGTAGAATTACGGGTTTACTCGAGATTATTCAAAAGCCTGAACACCAGTTGTAGAGATAGTTTATTGTTGAAGCTCGGTAAAAATCCACAAACGTACAGATAACAAGCACACAGGGAAAGCAAGTGTGTGTGTGTGTGTGAGTGTTAAAAAATCCATATATATTTATGAGTATTAATGGATTGTGGATAAATTATTGATTGTCTTTGTTTACAACCAATGAGAGAACAGATTAAAGATTGATGTGCAGACATGCGCTCAATCAGACTCACACATAAATTTACAAAGTGGATTAATGTTAGGATTACAGAGAGCACACAAAAAATACAGTAGTTGAATGGGCTTGCTACAGTATCTATATAGATCAAAATCTTATTTTTATTTGGTTTGATAGCATTTAATTACTGAAAATGTATTCATTTACTCCAACAATTTGTGATAACTATATTAGAATCAACTTCTCACTCACAAATGGTAAACTGGATAAGGGTTATAAATTTACTCTGGAGATGAAGTTATCAACCAAGATGGGATAACTATCTTATGTCATCCACTTCTGAAAATTGTCTTATTGACTAGGAAATTGTGTTTGAATTGTAGAAGCATGTCACCTAGAGCATACTTTATTTCTTGTTAAGAGAGTCCTAAGAATAAATTTAGTCGTCTGTTCTTTTTCTGTTTGCCAGGCAGTTAGTGAACTCATTGGGCTAAAAGGTTACCTCGGTTATTTTCGATAACTCTGTGTTTTACATATATGTGTTTAGGATTACGACAGATCAATTTATTATCCGTAAACAAAATCGAGAAACAGATGTTAAACGAGATTTCGCTTTCTAAGTCTGATAAGCTGGAAAGAAACTCTATTCGCCGTTCAAGTTGTTAAGCCAACATAATAAAGATACAGAATCGGTCAAAATTTAAGCTCATCTATTGGTAGGTTGTTTGTTATTGCTAAGGAAATTTAAGCCTATCATGATTTGCTCTTTAAACAGTGGAGACATAATACTTCTGTAAACGATAGTAAAATCCTTCACTGCTATTAAGAACAATGATAGTTTAGATGCTGTGAAGTATGATTGTTTTTGAAGTATTATAAATAACCCTAATTATCGCATAAAAACTAAAAGTAGGCTTATTTTTGTTGGTCCAACTACAAATAACGTACAACTTAGGGATTATTTAACTCAGCTGATTAACCGTTTAGTTCCATAGAGTTTGCTCAGGACATGAGGTTAGGGAATTCCATTGGTTATTATCTAGTAATGGATAATGTGCATCGGAATACAATGGCAAACATTTCTGAGATTTTCAAAGATAGATAAATGGTGAATTCATAGATTACTAGCAAAATTTCTCGGTGTATTCTGTAAGCATTTTAGTGCTGTTATTCTCTTTTTTTGGTGGGTATAACAGGACATGTTCGTACATTAGTTTATGCAGTTATTTACAAATCGCACTTTTTTCATGACTGACAAAATAAAATAAGGCGACAAAGAAACTTGTGACTTAAGTGGTGTCCCAAAACGTATATCTTTTCACTTTTATGTAGAAAACAGGTTACTTTAATAGATGTTTGGTGATTCTTTGGTGATTGTTCGCTATCTCGAACTTTTGACATACTTGAAAAGCACTGATATGACAGTAAAAACCAATATGTCAATTAGAATGTTTACTGTTGCAACAATTGAGGACGTGGATTTTGGAAAAAAAGAAAGCCATATCAAATTATTGTTAATTCACATTTTCTGGCTGATAATTTGAAAAATTGCAACAGATAAAGAAAAGAAATATCTATTACTGTGGAGAAATTGCAAATACATTTGCAGCAGCAATAGGAGTTCTACAAAAATTGATTCAAATTTATTGAAAAATTAGGATCACGACTGTTGAATTATTCACGTTTCGGAGATATGGAGGAAACTGATGAACTGATTTCTAAATTTCGTACGGAAGTGAAAAATGTCTAAAGATTGGATAAATTTGTCAGTGAACAGCTGTATAAACCTGTGACAAGCAATAAATTAGACGATGTAATAGTCATACATGATCATCCCAGTAATAGAGTAAAGGTCACTTTAGAAACAAAGACCGAAGTTGGTTCCAGTCCAGTCTAGTAAGTTGTTAAGCCACAGAATGATGACGTCTTATTAAATTCACATGAAGTTATGATGGAAACGGAGGATTAAGAAAGTAATAATGTAGGGAGCGCGGTAATTAAACTTAATTCCACCAGTGTGTCATATATACCAGTTTCAGAACAAAGCCTCCGTGTGATTTCATACCCACTCATCAAATTGGGGACGGGAAATAATTAAAAAATTTCAGTCTTTGAACTTAAGGAATTTCTCGCATATCAGTATAGGCTATTTGAAAACATACATTTACAGCTAATGGATAAAGTAACTTCCAAAATTACTCAGTCTTCTATGTGGGATTCGTCAAATAAAGTGGATATGGTTCTGAAACCAGTTACTGATTTTATCTTTGAGCCTGGAAATGGGATTACGAATTTTATCATGCGAAATTTGTTCAGAGATATTAATTTCGATGGCTTAGATAATATTCTTCGGAAGATTTTTGGTGAACTGCTACTTTTGAAGAGATTACGAGATCTCTCAAAATTGGCGAACGGAAAGAAGGATTAGCAACACAACGACAAGACAGGCTAAACTATTCATTGCTCTTCAGCCCTGATAACTGGAGGGAGAAGACCAACTTCAGCCGGGGGAAAAGTACATTCCACAAACAGTAGGAAGCACGAACAAACAGGCACACAACTCAAACGTATATATACGGTACAAAGATGTCTTTGGGAAACGTCATGAAATAGCGTATTAAAAGACGGAACGAACCAATGACATTGAAGGTTCTTCCAAGTGGGAAATGAAATCTGAAGGTAGAAGTGGGCACTTTCGGCGCGAAAATGAGAAATCCAAATTTCCAGAGTAAAATTGCAAAAATAAGATGTTTACCAAATGATTTCTGGGGATCTGGCATCCCCAACATGAACAATTATCCCTATTAAGTATCCGTTACATCTATTCAACAGTATTCAAAGAACCTACTGATGATTTCCTTACTTATCCTGGTAAGGTAAATCGGGCATATGACCGTTTTAATGTGGGTTCACTAACCCAAGACCAATTCAAATGTTTTATTTGCAGCCACGATCAGATTATGAAATCCATTCTTTCATTTTAGCACGCATGGAATAGGTTGCATCAATGACTTTCGGAGATGTGAAGACGGAGTGACAACGCATTCTGCCTTTTAACGCACGACACAAAACTAATTTAAATTAAAGATGATACACATGTAGTGAATGTATTTACACTGAAATCGAAGCATTAACAGAAATTTCGCAGTATGGCTAGTTAGTTGAAAAGGTCGAAAGCAGCTTGTTGGTTTTGGGTTGGTTGGCATTAAAGCGAAAGATGGTCATTCAAAACTAATAAATGCAACAAATATCAGCGAATCGGTTACAAAGACGAGTTCTGTTGGAGATGCAATCAATCACGTTCTGGTGTAAAGAGATCCAAATGAGTCCCATGTAAGAAGGTTCATACTGGTTCTAATGTTTTGAGTGTTCATCTGTCTGCAAAACAGAAACATATTGAGATCTTGACGAACATCATATCTGTCAAACTTCAAATTGATACTGGGTCAGGTATTACTCTGATTTCTCGTGATACTTGGCGTATACATGGATCACCACCTGTCATAGTGAAATTGAATGTCATGTCTCATTTAGGTCTAAAAACTTTCGTGGTAAACATTACTTCATATACTGTCATGACTTAGATTTACTGGGGAATGACTGGATGGAGCAGCTGTCATGATAGGATATGGCACTGAATCTCATTCATTTACAAATTCTCATCTCAACTCAAACACCCCCTAGTATGCTAATAAACTCTCTCTCTCAAGTCTAAATATAGTTCAAAATTCAGTGGATGTTGTATGGTTCAGAAAGAAGTTTTATGTTTGAAGCTGGCCATTCAACCTGTTTTCAAACCGAAACTAACATTCCCATATGCTTCCCTTCCTCTAGTAGACAATGATTTGTACAGATTGGATGAACTGGGTGTCTCTCAAACCTGTAAAATGTTCACCATGAGCAGCCCAAATAGTCGTTGGTAAAAACTCCAGTACATCCTCACGTTTGTATGTTGATTTCTTGACAAGTTTGAATAATGCCCTGAAGACCATTGATATCCATTTCATGTAACAAAAGATATCTTCGCAAACTTAATGGTGGGAAGTATTTTGCAAAAATGGACTTAGCAGATGAATACCTTCAAGTTGAAGTGGATGAACGTTTGAAATACTTCTTCGTTATCAATAATTACAAACGGTTTTATTGGTGCCAGCAATTGCCTTTGGTGTAAAGACAACTCTAGAGATATTCTGACAAATTATGAATATTGTGACAAGTAAGATAATAGGGCTTGCTGCCTACATAGATGATAGCCTTATTATTGTAGCTACTCAGCAGGAACTGTTCTGTAATTTGATGGTGTCCTGACAAAATTCAAACAATCGGGCTTCCTTTTAAGGAAAAATAAGTGCAATTTTTTGTGTAAACCATTAAGTATCTCAAGTTATTGACAGAAAAAGACGGTCATAGAGTCAATCCTGATAAATATCAATGAGACTAAACAAATGCCAATACCACAGAACGTTGGCAAGAGCTAAGATCAGTCTTCGATACCATCAGTTTCTACAGTACTTCTGTCCAATTTATGCAACAACTGAAACAACATTTGAAGCATTTTAATCTGACCTCAATTAAATCGTATGATGATGTCAGCCGAACACACATTTCAGTGTTTGAGAATAACGGAATAAAACACGTCAGATACGAGAATTAATTTTAAATACGTATATTTCGTATACTCGTTGGTCCAGACAAACATTCAGAATGAAGAGGGAGAAATCAAAGTGGAGGAAGCGAGTGAGCCAACTAGATTTGACCAAGCATGACACGGTATTTACCGTCCGACAAAAATAAGCCACAGAGATGTGATGAATAGGGTAAGCATTTAACACATACACACTCATATACAAATAAAGTTAGTAAGCGAATGATTAACGAGGTCGAAAATGTGGCTCAAGAAAAATGAATTAATTGGTCTGTCTGGAAGCTAGAATAACTAATTAGGGCTTCAGATACTACTAGACATTTCACATTCATCTAATCAGTCTTTTTGGTTGGTGCGGACTAGTGATGGTCGAAAATTGCCAATACTTATTTAACAAAATAAAAGAAATAATTTCGTCTGATTTACTATCAGTCCGCTAAGACTTAAATTATAAATTGTGGTAGCGGCAGATGCCTAAAATTATGGCATTGGAGCAATTATCTTACGTGTTTTCCCCTACGGTGCGGAGAAGTCCATTTGCCATACTTCACGTACACTCACTAGGGTAATACGTAATTGAAGTCAACTCAAGGGAAAAGGACTCGACTTGGTTTTCCCAGCTATGAAATTTCACGCTGCACATTGTTGACAGACGATGAACCACTTGTAGCAATTTTCGAATCGTTAAAAGGAACCCTAGTTTACACTGCAAACAACCTTCAAAGATGGCCAGTCGTCTTACCTGGTTACAATTTCCATATCAATCATGAATCTATAGACTCTTTTGGTTATGTGGATTTCCTTTCCAGATTGATAAGTAACTATGATATTCTTTGTAATATATTAACGTGTACTATGCTCTGCATAACATTCAGTATGTTATTTGTTATAATTCTGGGCACTTTTGATGTATGTGAATTCTTACTAATAATAATCAAAATGGATCTACAATCAATTTATAAATGAGTGTATTTTTGACTAGGGTCGTCGTGTTTGTATTTTAGTCAGTAAATCTTCACATGTACCAGTATTCCATGTTCTTACTTTGCATCATGAGAATTGTAGTGGTTCCTCATTTCTAAGTATAATTAGTAAGCAGAGCGGTTATAGTAATTATTATTAGTAATGATACTAGTATGTATTAAAATCAGATATAACAATCAACTTTCGAAATACAATGATTTAATGCTATCTGAATATTTCTTTGTTCTAGAAGCATCTGCGCTTCTGCTTAAAAATACGGAAATTATTTAGATTTATTTATGCACTCACTTTGAATCCGACTTCGTTCTAGATAACGTTTGACAGTGAGAGGACGGTGAGCTGAAATCTCTAAGATCATTCAAAAATGTCGAATGGCGATGCTTACCAAATTTATGGTACTAATCAAACCATTGGATATTACTAACGAAATAACGAAAATCTTTATTACTCCAATCAAATAAAACTGATAGGATCAAAAATAAGTTCTGCACTAAAAATGAATTTTCCAACATATTCTGTCAAAACATATGTTTGGAACTTTGACATGAATGGAAGATTGAAAAAGATGGGATTATAGTGGTAATGGTTTGAAATTTAATAATGTTTAATGGGAGTAATAATCGGAGCTATTTGATATTTCAATAGACTAGGGAAGTTGAAAACAATATCGCTAATAAGTGGTCCTTTATCAGTAAAGAGTTTGAATATTTTCAAAATTATTTACGCTATTAATCAACCGGAAAGTAAATCTTAATCATAATAGATTAATGTTACAGAACTTGTACTAGCGAAGAAGAACTGTAGGGTTATAGTGTGGAATGCTTGTTTGATGTATCGGGAAAAATTTCCATATGTTAACATTTATAAGGAAAATCGTTTCATTTAATCTTCATATTTTCGAACTGTATAGCCTCTCTGTTTTCATTTTGCCTTATTCATCTCTTAAGTATGCTAAAGCAAACATAAGTTCTATAAAAAACGTGACAAGAAACCACTGAAACTTATAAAAACCAACTATATGTAACCCTCTTATATCAAATATGCGTATTCTTCATCTATTCAGATTTATATCTATTGACATCCAATTTTTAAACATTTTTGATAGGAACTTTAACTTCGTTTATAAATATAAACTGAAGATTTCTGTCGTAATGAATCAAAACAGTTAATCGAATGCCGATAAATTGATGGTTCAGTTGATGATTTACGAATGAACCTTGGTGGTTAACAAGAAACTGCAAGCCAATATTATCCGACGTATGTCTAAAATTGCTCAGAGTATAAATTAAACTAGAGTTAATTGTAGACGGGTGTCTGAAAATAATTGTTTATATTCATACTACTTGTGAGTAGCTTCGGTTTAAACGGAAAAATTATCCCGGTGTTTGTTTTGAATGACAATTAAAAAAGCAGTTTATATCATATTGTGGGACAATGAGTTACATGTTACTGAAATTTTAAAAAAGTATAAGATCTGAAAATTGGTAATTAGTCAATGTCTGGAATTTCTGTTAGTTGAGACACTTTTCGCACCGAAATTACATTCAAACAGATCACCATTATAAACTCACAATTATTTTTTTCCTTTAGTTAGTAATGAACTGAATGGATCATTCAATAGCCTTATATCATACAAAAATTCCAAATGCTTACAAAGGAAAGCAGTAACTGTGTTTTATATAAGACAAATGTCCTAGTGTGTATGCAAATGTACCAACTAATAACATCTGATGTTTATAAAGAGTGTTTCCCTTCACTGAAAGGTAGAATGAATGATTCGAGTTTCGATTTGACACAAATTACCAGATTTCATGACAGTTTATTTGTAAACAGACATTTCATAAGAAGAGTAAAACATGGTGTTGTTATATTTTGTTCCCACCCTAGGAGTTGGATTGACAAGTCTATCAGGATTAAGAAAAATATTCAGATTCGTGATAATATGTACGTGCTCAACTTATCTTTAAAGTAAAACAATCGGGTAAAAAGGAAAGAACTATTTCCTAAAATGTCCAGTAGATGTGTATTAATCAGTAATAAACAGTCATTATATAATCACGAAAAGCAACTGTGTACGACATAGTAAAAAGGATTTGGAACCTAGTTCAATGTTCTTGGTAATATTAAATTTCTAGTTTGAATAATTTAATTGACTAACTTTTATTGTCTTGCTGAACAATATAATCAAACTTCACTTTAAAGCAGACAGTCAAATGCAAAGTAAAACCTGATACATCTATAAATCATTTCCAGGTATTACACTAAATCAGCACAAAAAGATACCAGTAATCTGAGTTGTAACTGTATTAGTGATAGTGGAAACAATTAGGTATGATATATGTTAATGAAGAATGAAATATAGATTCACAGAATATATATTCTTTTACGATAATTAAGAAAATCGGGATCCATAAAAAGAAAAAAGAGAGCGTCATTGGGAACTGTTCTGAGTTGTTTCACCGACAGCCTCTAACCACTGGTTACGATAATCATGTAAACCTCAATCAGACAATCTCTACCTGCCTGAAAGGCTCAGTTTAGCAGACAGCGACCTCATGGATCGACGTGATATTTGGGTTTGGTCACTCTAAGCGTTCTGCTAACACACTCCAACACCAAATAATATCGCAAGTCGAGGTATGCAGTGGTTGGTCATACGTAGTACCTGCCGATAAAGGTTACTGTCTCATCAGTATACTTTTCATCTTCATATGATACCCTGTGTCTAATCTTACCATGGTTTACTCGATTATCCCAACACATATCAGTAAACTTCCTAGGGCACCTATGACAGCATACCAGTAACTTAAGGATAACTTGATTTATGAATGTGTATTTTTCATAGCTAAAGAATAGAACAAAGCGGACTGCTGATTAGTAAACTCGTCTTTTATGTGGCAGACGGATATCTCACGAAGGCCACCAGTGGCAAAAGATGCCAGAAGCTAACCGAGCTTGCTGAATCCGTCCCGAGATTTCATCAGAAACTAATACACCATAAGTGATGAGATCCCCAAGATAAGTGAAGTGATTAGCGAGCTCAACTACATCTCTCTCTGCCATTAGTTTAAGCGTTGACTCAGGCCATTTCTGAAGCTTATCCAAACATTCCTACATTGTCTCACCAAGCGATTAGAAGATTCTAGATGTCGTTTGAGGCTTTACCATGTCACCTGTGTTTCAAAAGTCAACAAGCAAATCTCCTTGGAGGAAATCGGTTTTGGAGGAGTTAGACGACAAGAGGGGTATTTATAAAAGAATTACAAAGCTAAAGAAAAATGAGTAGGGTGGATATCCGTGACACCACTTGATGTTATTAATCCCGATGATAGTTCTGCATAAGCTTCTGATTCAACCAGTGGTATTCAAGTAAAGAGCCTGTACAGGATTAGTAGTTCTTTATTTCAATGACAGATACTATCATAAAACCTTTCTATATATGGGGTCGAATGATGCCTTAAGGTAAAAAAATATGACTATATTACACGCACACATAAAATTTATTGCTTTCAAAGGAGCACTTCTACAAAAATATAGACAAACTAACATAATGCTGTAAACAAGAGTTAACAATATGAAAAATGTAGAAAACAAAATGTTACAGACAATAACCATGATTGGAGACCGATAATAAGATAAATAAACCTATTTAAGAAGGCAACATTAAGTCTCCGCCTGAAGTACGTAACAGATTATTAGTTAGAACAACATAGCATCTATTCAACTGATGCTAGCAATGAATTCATTTTGACAGATAAATAACTAGATTCAACATGTGATCACAATTATTAAGTCTCTTTATAAAAATATTTACATAGCCTTAATAGTTAATAATTTTTTCTGAAAAAAACAACACACAAATGCAGTTAAAACTAATGAGCTGGAAGAAAGTAATATCAATATTGATTCAAACTTAATTACAGTGCTGTATGCAAGACACTATATAATCTATGTAGGTGTGGTCCAAACTACCAATAGGGAAACTATTAATTACGTGTTGACTATCAGAATGATGAATGTCATGTTGGTTTAAATAAAGTGACAATACTTTTCTCTCTCACCTTCTCTCGATTAATGTATTTTAATAAGAAAGTTTGCAATAATTTCATCTTAAGGATTAGTTAGAAAGTAACAAGGTATTATTTTTGTAATAACCAATTCCATGCAATCTAATTAAATTAACCAGTCACTAGGAAGAGCATTTTTCAATGGTAGTTGACGGTTTTTACTTTCACAATTTTCATGAATGATGACATCATTATAAAAATGGGGTGTCTTTCATAAATCTGGTAAATACTTAAGTTCCATGTTAAGTCTGCGTAAATTATTTATAACAGTTGTTATTAAATAGTCATTAACCTTTAGGAAAAGATTTTTAAGTTTCCGCCTATTATGTGGTTGGATTTATTGCATGGAACGAATTTGTCCTAGTACAAAACATGGTCAGAGGGTGTGATATATACTTATTATCTACGAGAAGACGAGTATTTATTATCTGAGAAGGGAAGTAAAAGTATGCTAATCTGTGAAGCTAACATTACATTCTCAGAACATAATTTCCTTTATCTACACATTATTATAATGAAGTTAATTACTATTCCACTACTTACAATAACTTATACATTAATGTCCTTCATCCATGTGACACAAAATAAGTTACAATCTATTCTTAAGATAATATTAGCAAGGGGGAAGAAAACAGTCAAATATCTTAAATAAATAAGAGGAAATCTTTTGACGTAATGAATATCTTGAGAACTTATAGACTAACGATGATTAAGTCAATGAAAGCAGAATAGTGCTTTAAGGATCTCAGTCCCTTATATCATAATCCTAAATGAACTGATTTCATTCAAATGAGTAGACGAATAATTCAATATACCACCTAATGCATTGTGTATAAAAATGTTTGTAAATATCTTCAATATTGAAAGGAAGGACTAACTGAGTGACACTTAAGTTCGAGGACTTATAGAAATTCTCTTTCTCGTTCTTATTTCTCTTTCTTAAATCTAATGTCGGAGATTCGTTTATTCAACATTCTAGTTTTTCGATGCATAAACTAATCTTAGTGGTAAAAGATTTCTTTGATATTTAACACAATGCATTGTTAATTCAGAATACTATTGTTTTCTTAAATGTCATATCGTTTTCACTTTATGGATAGAAAATTTCGAATTACATAACACAGTTTTACTTTTATTATACTTAATATACATAATTACAAGGGATGTTTGATACATGTGAATTTTCGGGTACTTGACAGTTACCTTTACGGTATTCTAAAATCCATTGGATTGGAACTTCAGAGTTAAATACAGTCTAGTTTAAGAATCTACTTTCATGAACAGTAATTGGAATATTTGTAAGAGTTTCCATTTCCCCATCAATGATGTTCATACCTGCAATGGATTTATCCATACGGCTTCGATATTGCTTTATGGTAAAAGTGGTGAGAACGATACTGTATAGTCAGTTAGGAAAATTCAAATAACTCGGTTGTTTGAATCCCAGTTTGCTGGGATTATAGAGCAACCATAATTTGACTTTACTGTGGATAGCTGACTCATTCTTAGCTTAATTTACTATACAAATCAGGGCGTTTTACCACTTCGAATATTCATCTCCCAACAATTCACTGATGAATACAGGATTATTATTTACAGAGATTTTGTAGTGATTTGCATAGTTTTCATCACTTACTGACATCACTTGAGAAACTATTCCAAATAATATTATTATGTATATCCCTACATAACATCAGTTTTTCATTGAATTCAAATGATTGTTGATATGATTACAACTCATGAACATACATTATTTGTCTATACATTAAAATAAACCCACAAATCGAAATCATTTAGTTAAAAGACTTTACCATTTCTCTTATAGCCTTTTATTTATGTATTTCAAGCACATAATTGGCTTCGAATTCACTACCTTTCTTCAGTTTTTCAATATCTGAATTCATTTTATAATGTCAGTCTAATTCGATGAGACACCTTTAGTAAGTGTTACAATGACTAATGTAAACAGCATTTCTGGGTAAGGTTATTAGAAATGTATCAATGTCAACGAAAGTCCTTTAACTCCCATTAGCTAAGAGCAGAGTGAATAAAATAGAGTTCGTTCCAATGATATATTTGGGAGATAGATAATTAATCGAAGTTCACAGTCCTGAAATCTTTTTTAGGTATTTAATTATGTAGCTAGGTGAGAAGGAAACAAATGCATAAATGTGAACTATAGAAAAGATGTGTAACGAAATGAACCATCTATTCGGATTAAAAATAAATTTACATGTGCGGACAGTTGTAAGTTCATGTTTTTGAAGTTTGACTGGATTTTGAGATTTAGTGTATATTAAGTTTAATCGAAGGACTGTTACTTTCTATTATCCCGAGATATATATTTCAGCAATCGTGTTGAGAGAATATAGGGACTAATATTTTACTCTTCTAATAATATACGTCCTTTATTAAAGGCACATAAGCTGGCTTATCCGTTCAGTTTCGACATGATAAATGTTTCCTATGCAGCAATCGATGTTTTTTTAAAAGAATTTGGTTGATGTAGACGTTGTGATGATCTTTAATTCAAGACCTTAGTCAAATTACCTGGTAAACTATTCGGTTACGAAATTCAAAAGCCTCCTTCTTTAAGTTTAGTCGTATTCATGTTTTTGTCGTAACTATTTGAATCATCTTATATCAATGTCTTTGACCAGCTATTTAATTTCTAGTGTTCCTGAACTGTTGAGTAGTTCTGCTTCCACCGTATGTAACTCGTCATGTTAACGTTCCCGAAATGAAGCTATACGCGGCTGCAAAATTGTACACTGTTTGGTCTATCCACCTGACTGCATAAGTGTCCACTTATTTTCGGCTTGAAGTTCAAAGATTGTATTTTTTAATTAATTCAAAACAATTTTATTTGTGAGATTTAGTGAGTGTTTGATTTATTTAGCACTTATCTCATGGGAGTTTAATGTCATTTTCACATATTAATTTATAAAATCGACTTTGTATATTTATACTGTTCAATTGCTGAAAGTAATGGAAAATTGTGCAGTTCGATCGGTACTTTCTGTCGGTTAATTACTTACAGCCATGAAATGCAGGCGTCATTTTTAGTGCAAAACCAGCCTCATACTTTGATCTATTTCAGGTGTTTTTTAAGTTACAGATTGTGTGATCGTTAGATTTACTCAATAAATAATTCATGAAAAGCTTTGATGACATGAAATTTCATATAATTTTGAGTTATATATAAATATTTTTATTTGCGTTACTTTTTGAAGGCATGTGACTGGTTGCAGTGCAGACGCGAATTTCACCAATAAATCATAGCGATTTATAGTGTTAAAGTGAGTACAGTCCTACAACCGAGTATTTTTGGTATATCTGTATGTATAGTATATACGTCTATAATTATTATTGTTTAGTTATCAGTCTTTAAATATGTCACCGGAAAACCCCCCAAGTCCTAATAGTAAATAGTGGAGATCACTCAAGTATCACAGACATTTTAGCTAGTGTAAGCAGAGTTATTTGCCTGCAGACATCCTCCTACACAAAAGCTCAGAACAAATATTGTACGATATATCCATTATAACTTGATAACACTTTAGGAGAGCGTTACTTAAAAATAGTAGACCAACTACTCTAAACTGAAATTCTTAAGTATATGTTATCATAGTATGAAAGATAAACCATCAAAAATTACGCTCAACAATTGGAATCACAGAGGATTTGTAAGAAACTAAAAAAGAAATTAAATAGAACTTCGACATTTGGATGATACTGACTAAATTTTTGCAACAAAAGTCATCAATATTATTAATAAATTATTAGTATTGTTACCACCAATCGACATGAAATATAGGATTCTAACAACAAACAGATTATTTGGTACAAACTAGTTCATTTCTAGTAGTCGATAGTGAAATTACTAAGTAAGCTAAGGAAGTAGATATTTGAGGAAAAACTGAACAGAAGGAAAACAAAACAATAACAAAAAAAATGACTGTGAAAGCACATTAAGTAATAGTCTATCACAGCTGTTATTATCACAAAGAAATACAGAATCGTTATAATCAGACAATAGATGAGCTAAAACCAAATACACGTTATTTATGCTATTATATGCAAAATGGTTCGAATATAAGAATACGAAACAGTTCGTAAACACTTATTTCATTTTAAACTGAATTAGTTTTGCCTTTGTTATAGTTGCAAGTGACAGGGTCTTTATTCACCATGTAAACACACATGTACGGTAGTGAAGGTCATTCTGAAACACAAAAACGTTATTCATTGTATAACAGGAGCTTTAGTATGTCCTAAAACACTTTCTTGAATCCGTATTGACTTTTCTAGTGATGAAGGGTTTGGTGAATCAAAATCTGACAAAATCTGACGTACAGCTGTTACAGTACCTAAGTTAAGAAAGCGAAGGAATGAATACATTTTGTTAAAGTCCACTATAACTACAGGGTAAAATAGAAAACGTCATTAGCCCTACATTGTGTGGAACTATTATTTCTTTTTTCATCATGACATAAATAGTATACAAGACTCTACACAAATATATTTATACTAAGTGTATATAATTATTTTAAAACAGCCAAATGATCTCAAAAAAAAGTGTTTTACCCATTTTATTGTTTTGTTTATGAAGTTGTTTTACATAACATTCGTTTACATCGCGTAATTGACGAATTCCATTATTCATTCAAAAATTATACATTAACTTATCGACGATACTACATTTAAATTAATTAGTTATTTTAAACTGGACTTTACATGTCATTACCATGTTTGCCAAACAAAATATCCACTTCATTCAACAATATACATAATTTGAAGTTATCGACCGTACTTTACAGCTACTTTAATGAACAATATGTATGTATGTGCTCTATCTGAATGAACTTGGCCTTGTTTCTTTAATATGTAGCAGAATAACCAATATATTATTTGTAGGTTTATCAAGATCATATCAGTTGAATAAGTTTGCAAATGTAAGAGAATAGAAAATTTTTCTAAAAGCAATGCTGTCATAAGATTGAAAATGTAGGAAAAAAGCTTGATCACCCAGTTTTATTTCAATGCAGTAGCCATTTCTATCCTAATTAATTTCGCAACTTGAATTTGTCTATTTCAACCATTTTGTTCGACTAAATTATTTATCATTTACCCAACTTGTATCATACTCTATTCAAGCTATACCATCTCATGTATTACGTCATGATTTCTCTCATCAAACGTAACTTGTACTTGTTCTGATTGCTATTCATTTGATAATTTTTGATATAAGACCTAATCCTAGTATAAAATCTATAGACTGGTAATCTTTTCAGCATTTACAGTCGCTAACAAGAATATTCCACCAGCGATTACAAATTCTTATCCTGTACTCATGAAAAGATTATTTGCTTTAAACTTGATTATTCTTTCTAACCACTAATGTGAACGTAAACTGTACGACCTGAAGAAAATTTATTGAGAACGTCATTTTCGTGAAAACATATTACTGTATTTTCAAATTGACATATATAAGGCCGAAATTGTCGCGATTGTGGAAAGCAGTCTCATTACTGGTTTGTGGGATACTTTTAAGTTGATAACTTTCCGTACTAACCAGAGGTGGAAGATAAATAAAGAGATCCGTAATACGATTAAGATGAAAAATGTATGAAATATGTCATTATATGTGAAAATTATATTTGAAATAATTTCAGCAATTGAAATTTAAATAATTCAAACGTGGAAT